>NW_003805488.1:861342-1083646 GCF_000255335.2 Galendromus occidentalis | reverse complement strand
CGGGGGGGGGGGCGAGTCGTCGTTATCTAACGCCGATCTTATGCCGGCTTTTTACTGTCACTGCCGACAGTTTATGGGCAGATCACCTGTCTCCGCCATCTTCTCGTTCATCGCGATTTCCTCCTCGTTCTCGTCATCGTGGTCCGACCTCCCGCTGACCAAGAACCCACGTTGCATCGTCGTCCAGCTCCACTCCCTCCTGAGATGAGAAGCTGCGCACGGATTCGAGAAACGCATGCTTTCCTTGTACGACGGTTCATGAACTTCGCTACTTTTCCCGGAGTGTTGAAGCATGGAATTTTTCAGTCGCGATCCGTCGTCTGAATGTGTTCGATATGACCCGTCGTCCGCCCGCTCGCTCTCTCGCTCGCGGAGAACCCTACGGAAGCGGACGAGGCGTACCGTTGAAGCACTTCGAGTACGTGTCGGTGACTCTCCCAGTCTTGAGGAATGTGAGATGAGTGGTGTCTGCTCGGTCAGATCCGCTCGCGGATCGAACACGGCTTGTTGATTTGCTAAAAATTGACTGAGTTCGAGTGGACCGGTCGGAGGAACTCAGCTTTCAGCGCACGTTCTCGAGTCGACCGACAACGTCGCCGGCAACGGCGGCTTTGGCGGGACGTGGATAAATTTCCTGAGATCGGGAGCCACTCCACGACGCCGACGTTCCGTCCACACGCTTCCAGCCTGTCCCTCCGGTTCGGCGCTGCAGAAATTGTGTCATCATTGAAATTAGACGATTCGACCTACGTCCGTACTATACGACGCGACAAAAGACCGGCCATCGTTCACGAGGAGAAGCCGCCCAGAGAAATCCGTGTCCGATGTTTCCTTCGGGAGATCCAGCCTTTTCCCCCGATGCGACGGCGCGCTTCGACAACGCTGGACTGCGTTCTCTGATTGAAGTCTTTGTGCTCCGTACAGGGAAGGTATCTCCAGGCTTCGATCCTTATCCTATGAGCTGTGGCAATCTTTCCGCTCACCAAACTTGGAGACGAAGGCTGATATCATTAAAAAAAAAGGCTGTCGAGATCCCTTGACGCCCTCTTGACCAGCTGACGTTTCCTCGGCTCTTGGGAAAGAACAATGCTTGTATGTAGAGTGACCGTGGCCAAAAGTGACACCGCATCTCGTTTCTCTAAAGCGAGCTTCGGATCGATGTGGCGTTATCAGTCGCTTCGGGTCGGTATAGACTACCGCCGCCGACATTGCGGCCGTTCGAGCGTACGGCTGGATGGCCCGCCGCCTGACACTCCCACAATAGAGGCTGTGACGCCTCTCGATCCCATAAGCTGCACGAAGAGAATTTTACACTAGAAAAGAGAAACCAGGGCAGGAGAGACAGAACGCGACCTAAAAAAGAAGAACTACCGGCCTTCAGGCAATCGAAAAGCCAATCCTGGCTAGCAGCAGCCTTCTCACGAGTGCCATCCGCGACTCTGAGCGTTCATCGAGACCCTCGAGGCGCCCTCGATCTCCTTCCCTTGTGAGCTCCTCAGCGTAGCATGTGGATGACGCTCTCGGTGGATCTCACGTTCTCGACGATCATGACCCCGGGCGTGAGTCGTTCGAATTCTTGAGGGCTGGCTTTTCCCGAAAGGACACACTCGTTATCTCGCGGAGCTGAATCCTCGCTCAATTTGTGAGTTTCAGAACTCAGAACTCGAAGACCGCGCGCCGGTCAACGAATAATTGGGGGTCGAGTCGGATTCGGGCGGCTCATCGGCACCGAACCCCAGGGCGTCAATCTCTCCCCGGAGCCCATATAGAGCCGTCCACAGAAGACCTGGAGATCGGTCTTGGAGAACGACCCGCAATCGGGAAGGAGAACAAGCGGCGGTAGTGTTGCTCACCCGTAACGACACACGGCGAAACGGGAATACGAACTCCTCTCTGAACGGGCCCCAGCCTTCTAACGCAAATCTCGTGGGTCAGAGATCTAACCTGATCCGGGCGTCGCTACCGATCATTCTGACTCATGCGTAGGGTTTTTCATGATAATAATCAAGTCTGACCACGATTGAAACACGAGGAATGATGACTGTCTGTACATACCTAATACCTACAATGATGACTTCACAAAAGTAATGAATCAACTTTCTCATATGATTCTTCATCAGATCGGAACTCTCTCCGGCAGAAGTTATGGCGCGAGTCTTTCCTCGCGCTTGTCGGTCGACGTCACCAGATTATTTCGCAGGATAAGAATGTATTGGTCTCTCCTTCTTGCGTTCCTTTCCAGCGTTGTTGGAGGGTTCGGGTCGTCGGCGCGTGCTCTCGAGTCTATATGACTCTGGGAGCCCGTTGGATTTACGAGCAGCGTTTACGAAAGCGTTTTTCGGTCGGGAATGCGTTGTCGATGTGACCGCGTGTGTTGCCTCCACTGTCGCCGCCACAGTTCTTGCAGACACGTGTCGCCGACGTACACGAGATTGTAACAAAAGCTGCTGCAGAAGCCGGTGGCTCATTGTCTCCGTTCCATTCTGCCAGACCATCGACAAAGCCACATGGAATCCGCGCTCTCGGAGGATTATTCGGAATTGTTTCGCTCACTTCTCGGCAAACACTCGGCGGGTCCGAGAATCTTCGGCGTTCCTCACGCGCCATGAACGTTCAGGAATTCTAAGCGAGACGCCCCCCTTCCCCGCAGCGGACGAGAGCGACCGTGCCAGGAAAATTCAGCCTCCGCATCGAGCTAATTGATTCTCTGGCTTGACCGCCCCGGTCCGATCGGAGGTTTCCTCGAAGCCCGACACCTCGGGTTTCCAGTAGATCGATCTTGACAACTCGTCGAGCTCTTTCTCCGAAATTCTTCCATGACGATTCGAATTTCCCCGTTCCGTTGTACCGACTCTCTCCCGATTGGAATGATTCACCGCTCTCCGTCGGAGTCCCAGTCCATTCCTTTGTCTCAATGGAGACGAAAAATTATTATTCTTCTTATTATTATTATTCACGGAACGATCTTGAGACCAACCGTCTGAGGTCGAGCTCCTGCTTTCCCTTCCTCTGTTTATTTCCATGAGCGGGAATCGGTCCCCGGGGAGACCCGCATTCTTATCAGCGTACGTACGAACAACTCGATTGAGAAAAAAAAGTTGTAAACCCAGCTACTCCTCTAATGATAGGATTCAAGGTTAAGCGAGGTGGCTCCCCTCTTGTCTCTTTCTGTTGCCGATTTCGAAGGCTCTGAGTGCCCCCCAGGTCGTGTTTGATGAATCAATACAGGTCAGCATACCAAGAAGCTCTATGAGCAGAGATTCCCGGCCCTCCGGATCCTCGATCCGAGCAGAGCTACTTGACATCGCTGCATTCTCAAGTCGGTTCATCCACCACTCTGGACAAATATCAACATTCGTTCTTTTCAGCTTGAACAAACGCTCGACCTCTCCCCCTGGCGATGTCAATGCTCGAAAAAAAAGACTCCGAAACGTTCCCCTACGAGCTGTGTTCTCATATGCCTCGTGCCTGTGGACCCTACGACAAAACACGAATGTCCGCTCTGAGAGCTTGAAAAAGACGCGAGACGAATATCATTCTCGTCGTTATCCGCCTCAGGTATTGTGGTGAAAATCATCCTCGCATGAAACTCGTAGATCAGTGAAGATCGAGAAAAAAAACACGTCAGCTCGCGTCGCTCGTCCGCGCCCTCGAAACGGTGATCTTCACAACATGAGCATCGCAGGTCGCGAGCGAGGGAGCTCCGCGATGAGCCCAGAGCTTGCTATCTTAACTCCCTCCGCAACGTCAATGGAGGGGTAGAGCATGAGCAACGTGGAAAATGACAGGGGATGTACGGGAGAAAGAAGGAAAACACAGGCCCAAAAGAAGACAATAACAAGCGGGGGAGTGCGCCGGGAAATGGACCCGCCTGTAGGGTAAGAAGCACCAGTAGCGATGGCGACCAGAGAAAGGTCCTGCCGGAGGCACTAGGCACCGTCTCGGCGCCGAGGCTTTTTGGGACACGAACTTAGTTTCTTTCTGCGCGACGAAAGCAGGCGGGTAGTCGTTATTAACGCAGAACACGTCTCGATTGGCATCATTGGCATCACGAAAGATCCGTGAAGACAAAGTCCCGCACACTAAGAGCTGTACGGCGGCGGCCGTGGTCGGAACGGCAATTTGAAAGAGGAAGGGCTCCTCTGAGGGATAAAGAGAGAGCAAGTGAACGAGCACGTCGTGCTTCGGTGATCTAGCTTGGAATTAGCTCCATTACCGGCGCTTCCAGAGTAAAGCTTCTCGTTTCGGGAGTTCATCTGTACCGGAGGAAGGCTTTTAGGAATCAAAAACTAACGGTTGGAATCTCGACCAAGTTATCAAGAGCGAATGCTCCTCGGTCCCGTTGAGTACTTCCCCAGTGTCCCGATTCTGCGCGTAAATTCCCGAACTCAAATAGGTACTCCGTCCGCCATGGTAATCGCGAATTAATGGGGCGATCCGACAGTAATTATACAACTAAACAACTCATACGATGTTGGGCATCCTACTTATTATGTGAGTCAACTTAAGAGTCCGAATTCCTAATTATTGATAGCAGGAGTAATCGATTCAATTCTCGTCAGAGATGACTCAATGGTCTTACGGGAACAGCTTCTGTCTGCAAGAATATTCGTTTTGGAAACTGAGGACTGAGTATATTTATAGAGGTAGCCGGGAACACTTGACTCGATCTCCCTGCGATCTCTTTCATTGTTTTCTATGAGGACAGAGCTGGCTGATTCTAGTGAGGCGAACAATTCGGAAACCCCACACGGCGGAATCGAAGACCCATCCGACCTGAAATTCCTCCCTCGGAATACACGAAACGTTTGAGTACCTACTGATACGGGTCGCACGCTGCTCAGAACTTTGGCCTCTCTGTCGGTTGGCTGGAGGGAGGACCGCATCCGTTGTTGACTGAATTTCGCGGAACTTCCGACAATCTGTATCGAATTCTCGCTACGATCCCCGCAAGTGGGGAGACACGTTCACCGGCTCCTAGTTCCTACGGATAACTAGAGGCAACTTCCATGCTCGAAGTAAATTTTAATGAGCACGCCCGATGAGGACATTACTCCTGGGGATGCGGAACCTCTACTATTAGGAAAGTCCTCCGCGAGGATCCATTCGGGGCGTGGGGAGATGGCTCCAGGTCTGCAAGGATGGCCCTCCTTCCTAGTCGATGAGACCTCTCACGCAAAAAAACACAGGGAACGGCTTCGGGGGGGGTGAATTTCTGCGGGCTCCCTCGACGTGGGAATCGTCCGCATTTTCGAGGAATTCCGTGGATCTCCATTGACGGTAGAAGCACAGGAGAGTCTCTCGTGATAACGCATCCACGCAAGAAGCCGCGAGGTCTAGGAGAGATAGATACAGAACGATAGAGATAAATACACCCGGGGTGTGCTCAGCAAGGAATATTTCGCGTCGGAGAGACGAGGCATCATCATCATCATCATCACATCCATGAGGGGAAAATGAGGGTCCGATGATGGTTACCACTCAAAGCCGAACGCGGAGCCTGCCCGTGTTCCTCCGCATATTTGGTCTTGCCAAGGTCATCTGGAACCGAAACCTGGAAAGAGGAGAGAGCGCTCCCGAACGGAACTCCGATCGGGAATCTCGCGTGTCCCGTGGAAATCTATTGAGTTCCGCGGAATCCGTCGTCTCCTCGCAGGAGCCCGGAGACCAATGTTTGTTTTTAGGGCACTCCGTAAGATTGTTATCCAGACGTCGATCATGTACCCGCGATTCAATCAGGAAAGTAATTTTCTCGCTCGAACGGGAACGAGACAGAACGAAGCCCTCTGGATCGAAACGTAGTGCAACGGAGCTGCTTCGGCGGAGGATCCATAGGCTCTGGGTCACCGGAGCTCGGCCTTCGCTCCATGAATGTCTCGCCGCCCTGCAGGTAGACGGTGCGCGAGACCGACTGGTGAGAGGCGCACTCGACGTCGTTCCCACGATCACAGCTCAACGGTTTTCCATTCATGTATCCTGATCTAAAGAAAATAATGAAGCTTCCGAGTGAGCACTCCGTGGACCTTACTCCTCTGTGTCTTCCCGACAAATAATATCCCGGCCCGCGCCGTGCCGTGCGCTCCACAATAGAGCTCGGCTGCAGAGGCCGAAAATCGCTCACGGCGCTGCGTAGAGTGAACAGTGTTTTGTAACGTCGAGTCAACGTAGCCGACGGCATCTCTCTCCATCTCCCGTCTGACTCTCTCGTTAGCCGCGAACCAGCCCTTCACTCTGAAGAATAGGGAGGGATCGCGAAAAGTCCCAGCCGAACTGAATCAGCTAGGGAACAACACACTCCCGGTTTTTTCAGCACTCCCCGGGTGTTCGCTGAATTGTTCCGGGTCGCGCCCATTTTTTCCCGCATTGCCATTCCGACCCGACAGCGGTGGCCGAGTATATTCGAATAATCCAGTCCGTAGACCGAGCAGCCGAGTCCACCAGTCGCGAACGGAGACAAGAATCGTGGGGAGAAGGGGAAAACGATCGAAAAAGGAAAACATGTATGTATACGTTCGATAGCTGCTACTGTCGGAAGCGTAGCGGAAGGTCGAGCGGTCGGGGCGGAAAAATCCCCATAACGATATCCGCAGCAAACTGCAAAGACAACAAACAGTAGGAGATCAAGAGCGTCTCCAAGCTATTCGTAGACCCATAGGATGAAAGGAACGAGCCTCTGTCGTGTATTGTGTCGGACGAGGCGCATGTGGTGTAAAGCTGGCTGTAATCCGCGAGCTGGGCAACAATCACAAGCGAGCTTCCGGAAAGAAAGACGGCGACGGACATCGCTCGCCGGAGAGATCCGAGCCGAGTGAGCCGACGAATTGATGCCGATCCTGCTCAGGAGAATTCCCTCAGGCACTCAGCTGTTGCTGACAGGGATCGGCGGTACCGTTGAGCACGCACCTCGCCGACTACGATCTCCGCCCGATCTTTTACACGTTTTCGGTGTCGGCGGCAACACTTCCATTATGCGATCGGCATCATCGATCACTGCCCAACGATGCGATTGTGGAACGATGATGCGATTGCCTCGCATGGAGAGCTTGATTTGCGAAGGTTCACGCCGTATCACGGATGGCCAAGCCGTGAAACTTCGGCATCAGCGTACCGCCGAGAGCCCGTCGGAGGAGCGAACGGCTCGCCTCTGAGGCTCTATTCCTGCCTAAGGATGTTCAGCACGCGGAGTTGTCAACTGCCGCAAAGAGTACGCAGTAATTAGCCCCACTCGGATGTGTGAGCGAGCGTGCGACTTTTCTATTCCGAGAATCTGGAGCTCTTTTGACTACAGACGGGGTTCCGACCCGCTCTGAGCGTGGGTTTCGATCAGTGACACTGAAAGCCTCGCTACAGAAGCTATTCCGAGCAGGGAGCCGAGAATCAATGTACCTGAGCGAACGATGTGGGAACAAGGCGGTATTTTATTAGTGGAGCTCGAGCCCCGAGCTGACGTGACTCGTGATCGGTGAGGCCGGGGTCACGTACGGGGGGCATGAGTTCCGACATTGCCGTCCCCCCACTTTCCCGACTGGAAGGCGGATCCACAGTTGGTCGAATGGAGACTGCGACCCGGAGGGTTTCGATCCTGAGCGCACGGATTTAGACTGCAGCTCAGAGCGTATTATTGAGCCGCAAACGTATGTTGTCGGTATGACGCGGTCGTAGCGATCGGGCTGAGCGGCATAGACATAGACATCGGCCGACCGACGACACAGCAGAATGTGCGTGCCGGTCACTTGTTCAGCGAGAGCGACACCCACGCACACTCACGTGCGCTCCTCGCGGCTGACGAGTCCACTCTGCGGAGCAATCGGGTGTTAAGCCCGCAACGCTGCTTTTCGATTCATTGGCTTGCCGAGCTAATTGACTTGCTGCAAGAGGAGAGCTTAAGCAGAGCGAGAAAAAGTCGAAAAGCCAGTTCTACGACGGAGCGTTCGCGTCTTCCATGAAGCGAGGATTCGCAATGTGCTGAATCTGCAGACGCGGTCCAGCAACCAGGACGAATTCGTCGACGGTCGGGCCGATGAACGCTCACCTTGCCCACGCGCCGCGATCGAACGCCAGCGATGGCCAGGATCCGAGCAGCACCGGGTCACCGAGCAGTAACCAATTCCCGAGCCCAAACCAATATGGAGCTCCATCTGTCCCGGGCGACTGAGCAAGTCGTAGTTCCTGTTATACGGGGGCGTCACGCGGCAAAGTGGCGCCCGGGGCGGACCGGTGGATTTCATTTCACACACGGAATCCTTTCGGGGAGGTGCGTTTTTCAGCTTACCACCACCGAAAATTTCGGCCCTCCCCAATGATTTTAGCCTCAGATTCAATTTATACAGCCGAACATCAGTGGAATTTCCCGTTTTTTTATCTGGTTGCCACGTACGAGATCGGCGCCCCTGGAACTGGTCGGGGACATCGCGCCCGGGGCGGTCCCCTCCCTTACGATTCGTTACGCCGCTGGTGTCATGCCATATAGCAACGCGCTGTCGAGACAATGCATTTCAGCTTCCAACGCCGACGCAAATGCCGTCTCGTCGTCTCACTCAGCGTCGATCCGTAAGCGTATTTCCTTTACATGGTTGAGGAAGAAATTGTTCGGCTTCGTGACTTTTCGACTTCGGCGGCGCCGCCGCCCACCATCGACCGTAGATAATAATTGACGGGTCGATTACGATAGGGCGGGGGTGATCTTTCACCCTCAAATCGAGGTAAAGGTATTAAGCCTGAATCGAAGATGGGAACATACATATACATTCACGACAAATCGACTTCGGTTCTCATCGAAATCGAGCCACGCGATATCTCGGCGGTTTTTCGAGTTTGCCCCTGCTCACCAGGCACAAACAGCGATTCTGGCCGGTCGCGGAGTACGAGAAACATTTTCATAGACACTGGTATCTTTTTGCCAGAGCTAATGTGAATGCGCGAGTTGCGCCCGACACCATCTTCGCCTTGCTCTCACCACGGGAATGATTCTGCTTGATGGAGCAACGTGTTGGAATGCCTCCCGGAAGAAGCAGCAGGAATGTCTTGGTCTATTCAGGTCCGAGCACTCGCGCTGTCCGAGTCGAATCCCAGTAGTTTGCCTTTTCAGACGGAGTAATTACTCGCTGACAGGAATGAATACCCGGCAGGCGGATAGGTGTCGCAGGAGTTTTTGTCCAGAGCTGTCCTGACTGTTCGCGATATCAATGAGATTAGAATTACGCCTCGTTGCACTATCATCACTGCTCTCATACCTGCCAGAGGCTGGAAAGGTGTTAGCTCTTGATGTTGAGCAGTTTTTGCCCCTATATGCTATTTATGATAATATTCACAATTTCCTCCCCGAGCTCTTATCCGGCGTCAGCTTCCCATCCTACCCAGACGGACAGAAGTCAATCTCTTTCGCTTCATTGTCTTTGCGCGACCGAGTATTCGATCAATCCGAGGAACGACGTGGGAATCGGAAACGGAATTTCCTTGGTATCCGAACGGAGCACAAATGACGGCATGTACTTGCAGAGGGAAAATGTGCACAGAACATAGAAGTAGATATTCCCTCGAATGCACCCGTCGAATGAGGGGGAAATTGTGATTGTGACATAAAAGGAGTCCGAGGTTTGGAACGATTTGCGCCGATTCAGCTCCTTTCTGTCGTCCCGCTCGATCTGTCGGAGCTGCCCGGTCCGGTTCACCGGTGAATTGGGGTCAGTTCAATCAATTGTGCGTCAACCATGCGCTCAATCATCCGGTATTTCGCCTCAGATGCAGGAAATCAAGTTGGAGAGGTTTCTGGCTGCGATTTTGATCACCAGAGTCCTCGAGCCACTTGGTGTCGCCGACCAACCCCTTGAAAAGAGATGCCCAGTACAGAAATGGGCGTTCTATGTAGTCTCGAGTTGGAATTAGAGTGTCCGCTCGCGATGAACGACCAGAGCTCTGGTCGGCGCTTAGCTACCCTCTGATTTGGGTTGAATTGGAGCCAGGCGGGAACAATTTCTGCATGAATTGCTGTGCGCTTCCGCCATGAAGACACGAGATATGTTCGCTCACTCAATGTATACCGACTTAATGAATACGTACGAGGGGTAAGCGGTCTGGCTGGCGAGCGTTCCAGGACATTTCCTCGAATGACTTGTCCGCTTTATCTAGAGATGCTTGTTGCTTGGAAAACGTCATATGAGAGAGACTCGAATATCTCCGTGACATGCAGAGAGAGTTTAGATTATTATGTTTCAAACATTTGATGATGTCAGTCGCGTAGAAGTGCGGTGGCGACGGGAGTGGTGGGCGATGCTATCTCATTCATTTCTTCTACAACGGTTAAGTGTTCCCGCTACTCGGAGAGGGATTGATGGAATATCCTGAATCTGCGCTTCTTTTTTTGATCGATATTGCCGCAATCGCTCCTTGTAGTTAACTTCCCTTATCAGAAAGTTCCCTCATCAGAAAGTTCCGAGGCCCATCCACGCTACCCTCCCGTACGAATCGACGTTTCATAGAAGTTTCACCTTTCTCCAAGGGGACCCTCCCGGGGCACTCCGACCTATTGAGGAAGGGAATGAGAATCGATTTCCAGCGGACATACGTCACGCGACGATCATATCGAACCAAGTGCGACCGTGGTTTTTGGCCGAATCAAGCGTCGGGAACGCCAATGACAGAGCATCATTCACTCGCTAAGCGTTCAAGCACACCCACGATCGGATCGAGTGACCGATCACGCGACCGGGCCGACGATCAGGAAGACTGCGCCGCTCTCGAAAACGCCTTCTTCAGATTCAAGTGGTAAACTGAATTCTCCCGCACCCGCAGAAGGGCTGTCGACATTTTAACAACTCGTTAGCACACTCGTACCACAGCCCCGGGTGCAATGCGACCCTTAACAAGATGTCATTCACAGATCCTCCGAGGCTCATCCTGGCTGCACAGAGGAGACAGGCACCCCAGAAGAGTCGGAAGGCGAGCGAAGGTCGGCGGCATTCTTCGATCAAGAGAGCCCGAACACCCAATCAACTATCTGGCTATTCGGAAGAGGTGATCAGAGAATCGGAGACGTCGACTGCCTGCCAGCTGTCCGCATCAGATTGTCGTCCATGACACGGTCGCATACCCAACAGGAGGCAATCTGCAAAGTTCGCCATTCCCTTCAGTTCCTTTGGGCGCGACAACTTCAGCGCGGGTTACCTCGGAGTTTCAACGGAGAGCTCGTGAATAAGGTTCCGGAATTGCGCGAATGACACCTTCGTGGGAGCCGGACGGCCAGCGATGATCCGTGTCGATCACGAGTAACGATCCGAACGCTCGGAATCGACTGACGGCGAACCGAATAATGTTCCTGCTCCTGGTTCAGCCGAGGCGATAGCCGATAGAACGGATGATGTCCTCGCGACGGCCGATGCTTCCAGGGTGGGTCTGAGGACAACAGAGCAACTGTGTCCTGGTTTCTCGCTCGGAGGCTATGGCGACAGGGGCAGAATCTGCCCGGGGAGTCCCGGCCCGGGGCCTCGCAATCTCCCTCCCCAATGTAGTGTTTCCGGTCAGAAGGTTTCCGCATCCAGAGGACGAAATTTCATGGCGAAGAAGCGCAAGGTCCGACGACATCTCTCCGAGCGCCTGGGAGGCCCTCGAAGAGCTTCAGACAGGGGCGCAGACGCTCGACGATCGAGAATCCCCCTAGTCGGCGAGACGTGTGGACCGTAACAGAAACGGAACGGATCCTCTGAAATTCCGTCTGAATCGAGCTCGTGGGAACTGTCGAGCCTGAGCGAAAGTTTCCCGTGATTTACAAGTCCTGCGCATAACGAACTCCTTCCGAGAGCTCGGTTCCGAACAGTTTGCGCTGCCCCTGCCACTGCGAATCGGGTATTCGGGGAACTACCTCAGACGGAAGAGCTGAGTGCTCTATTTCAATTTTTTTGCCTTGTCTCGAGAACGCGCAACCGAGGACCATTGTCGGAAGGGAGTTGTGAAACAGCGTAAGCGCAAGTCATGCGGAACATTCTCTCATCCGGGAAGGCGGGAGGAATTCGCCGCGCACTCGAGAAAGGCCGGCCAGTTTTTCAATCAATAGTCAAATTGAATTCCGTAGAGATTCCATTGTTTCGTCCCGACCCCCTGACGACCTCGCCGAGCCACAATACAACTTCAATAAGGCAGAGCGAAGTCGGAGCGACTCGATGGAATTTCTTGCGACAAGAACTCACATGTCGCTCGCTAGCCGTGCGACCGTCGAAGCAGAGAGTGAGAATTCCTCTCGTGCGGGCGAAAATTATGGGAATGTGCAATAGTTTCGCGACGGCTCTCACCCGATTCGGGCGAGCTTGACATCAGGCCTCAGACATCGGAGCAGTAAGAGAGCAATCGGAAAGCTCTTCGCCCCGCTGAAATCCTCTGAACTGAAAAAGAGAGAGAAAGCGGAAGCATTTAGATCCGATTACGCTCAGAATTCGGTTCGTCGGCGAGGATTTCCCACTCGGAATCCCTATCCCTAAGGCTCGCCTCACGTCCGCTTGATTGAATTTACTTTGCCGCCGGACACCTTGAAGATTTTTCGTCCAGATAATTTATCCGTCCTGTTCGCAGCTCTGAAGTTTTCGTCGAGGTGTCGAGCGACTCGCGAGGGGTTCCCGAACTGCGAAAAAATCGTGTGATCCTCAAATCGACACGTGATCCGTCACCTATCCGCGTTCTGCATTGCGAAGTTGCAGGGGAAGTTTATATTCACGGAGTCATATTGTGAGTGACTCGCGAGCTCTGCGCATCCCAGTTTGAGTGAGTGAGGGGGAATCGGGGACAACAAAAGAAAGAAATAAACCGAGTCGTCTTGCCTCGGAATTTTGAAGCCGCATCCGCCAGCTGCTACAGGCTACGCATCAAAATCCATTTTGAAGAGGTTAGTAGAACAGCTACAAACTTGATGTGAACCAATAAGGCCCTCTCTGGCTTTATTGAAGCTCTTAAAGCGAACGACTTAAACATTTTTGGAGGGTCCTGTTCCGCTTTGGGTCCACGCCGGTCAGTTTCGAGTGCGCCTAGTCTCTCTCCATGGACTGGAGTGAAGGGGAATACGGCTTTTGGTAATGCGAGCCCTTTACAGTCCATTGACGGAGACCCACGACGCGATGTCTCCTCCTGGATTCAGACGTCAATGCGTATCCAACATGGCATCCACGGCAGAAGTTTCCCTTCTCGAAGAAGATTCAAATGCTATGCTTCGCTAGGGTATCTCCTCTTCACTTCCGACATGGAGGCAAATTGATTCATCCATCTACAATCCATTCATATATGTTCGACACACTTATGTATGAATCGAGAATAATAATCGGTATACCATGATGGTCCACGGAGAAATCAGTTCCAGCGTCCGCAACTGATCGGCCGCGCCAGCGCCGTCGAGTTCGAACGGTCGAGCAGATTCGAATTCCGCGGAACGACCCCAAGTGTCCGAATGCTCAACATCTGCCCAAGCACTCCGACTCCTTGCCCTCGCAGAAAACATACATTATTGAATTTCCGGTCATCCGTGCACCTCCCTTTCTCTCCTGTGGGGAAACAGAGATCCACCGAGTGATTGATTCTCCCGGAACATGGTTTCGCGAGAATCGCGTCCGCGCGAGGTGCCTCCGTGCGACGAAGCACGCGGTGAGAGCATTCACCGGAAACAAATACAGGATTACCTCGGTTATCCTCCAGCTGGCTCGCTTCTGTAGCTCAGGATCTTCTCTCTGGATTGGTGCAGGTAGTTATATGTAGCAGCAGCCTCTTTGTCTCGTATAGCGAGCTCGCAGGCCGCTTGCTCTGACGCAGGTCGCCCACAAGAGAACAAGAAGGAGGGAGACGGAAGGGAGATTATTTGCGAAAAGATTGGAAACCTTTTTCCCCCAGGCCTTGCTGCTCCGGTGGCCACCGACTGCGGTGGTGGAGACGACGACGTCGACGACGGCAGCAGCGCATGAGTTTTCGAGTCGCGGGACCATCCCTGCTATGAATCTTCCTGGAGATTGCGCTCCTTGAGAAAATCGCGATTCTGACCGTCTGCGCTCGGAAAGCAACCACTCTGTCCTCCTGTCACCTTTTTTCCGAACACTTTGTTTCGAATGTTCCCACCACCGACCGGGACCCGATAGATCTTCTGCAAGGCCACCTTCGGCCTGCTGCGACCTCGTACACGGAGCCGTTGGTGTCATCAAGAGGATAACTCTCTCTGTCTTTCGTCCGCATCCCATTCAGAACGCAATTCGGAAGGTCGTCATAATCGGTCGGAAGTCCCTGTTTCCCCGCTCGAGCGGGTTTTCTGCAGCTTCCGCCCGTACCCCACCCCCGATAGTTCTCTTCAGATTACTCTCCTGTTGTCTTTCCCCGGAACTTTCCCTTTTACGCCTCTAACCTCCGCCTTCTGAGGTCCCCTCGGTGTGAGTCTGTAGCTGGGGGTAATCACGCATCCGCGAAGTTGAGTTTCGGGTGCACGGAGTACTGAATGCGGATCGGTTCGCTCCTCTCGCGCATAAGACATCCGGCCGAGTCTCCGCCAGGGAATGCCTCGAGGTTACTTTCCTAATTACCCACACACCGCTGGGTGGACTTCAGTCTGCAGGTGCGACGGGGATGCCGAAAGACCGATCGTTGATGCTAATCTGGTAACCACCACTCGATAGGGATGCGCGAAACAACGTCTCAAACAACGTCACATGTCGGATCGACATGTGTTCCAGTCGGTAGGACTCTCCTCTGCGGAAGGTGTGACCGAAGGCTCTGATAGAGCCCCGCACCGCCAGTTATGACGCACGGATTAGGAGCACGTAAACAAAGTGTGCCTTGATTTATCGAATTTCTCCAGTTCAGTGGGCATGATCGTTCCTCATTGAGTTGATTTCGCTATCCGAATCGTCGGGATCCCACGCAATATGGGCTCAAGCAATCCTGCAATCCGGGATGAGAATGACGACTGGGCCGTGTTCATCGGTGCCATCTACATAAGTCAAAACAAGCTGTTCCGGGAAACGTCCCGCAGCGCAGAACTCCCCGCGTAGACTTTTGATCTAGGGGCATCCGTCATTCCTCGTCCGCTGCACGTCCCCGGTCGCCAGTCGCAATCTCAAGGGCTCGGAGTTGAACGTAAGGACGGGCGGGAATAGAGTTTTCAGGGTTCTCATCCCGAATGTTCCCGGTCCAAGCTTCATTGCCACCGTGGCAACTTTTTCCGAAACGTGGCGAATGAGCACGCTGTCGCAGTCGACTTCAGTCAGTTGAATTCGGTTGAGTTGTGGAAAGTCGAAAAGTCCTCGTGGGGCTGGAGATCCTCCCAGAGACCAGCTGTCTAGACCTGTGATGAGGCTTGATATTCCGGAACCGTCACGAAGCATCGAGAATCACAAAACTACGGCCGGCGTTCCACGACATGATCCGAGCCGGATCTCAGTAGATCCGATAGCGGATAGATATCCCACTATCCCAGATAGTGGGAGTACTTATTGTGATTAATATTCTATAGAATATTCCAATGAATATTACCCCCGTTGAGGTTTCATTCCCGTCCTCCAGCCTCAAAGCGATGAGCCTTCCCTACTACTAACTTGTATGAATGAGGGAGATCGAGCGCTCTTGGAAAGCGCTGCTCATGGTCTGAGCGGCGTCGAGGGTTTTCAATCTCGATTCCCGCCCTTACCAAAATAACCTCAAGTCCGATCGGGCTACGGCACGACGACTCGAAGATACTGAGCAAGATTGCAATCTGTTTGATATTTCTGAACCGGTCGGCTCTCTCGCCTCGGCCCGTTTCTTCGCCAATTCGTCGCTGCTATTTCTCACAAATTTCCAATCGCCATCACTGCGACATCTGCTGCTATCGTTGACGGCGGTGGAGCTCGGTTTTCCGATGCAATATATCAAACCGCTCGACGACTGCGAGTCAGTCGCGAGAGCAATCCGTTGATACCGAACGGCTCCCATCCGGGAAACGGCTCCATCGTGTGGAAAATACGGACACCTGTCATTTGCAGGAACACTGCGGCCACTAGCGCGCAAGGAGAAGCGGCAGCAATTATTGCTCGAGGCAAGAAAACGTCGACAGAATGCCCTTCGCGTCCCTGTCCCCTTCGCGCCCTCCCTCGATCCTCGTGCCATGACTCTCTGGATCCTTGCCGATTCCTCTATTCCTCGGCTGCGCGAAGGACGATTCATCGGGCTCAGTTTTTGTTCTCCAACCTTTCGAGGTAGTACATCGCCCGGAAAAGAACAACTGGAGAGTCTCGCGGTTTGGTATCGTTTTGTTCGTTCGAGTTCCAGATCAGGTGAGAATCAACAAGTGCCCAAGAGCCGTCGAGAATTCCGGCAGAAGCCGCGGAGACGGTCGCGGGGAGCCCCGGGAGCGGGCCGGCAGCCGCTATCAGCTTGGCAGGAGCGGCAACTGTGCGCTATATTTACCGTAGACAGATGCGTTTTGGGAATGGAGTGGATCTGTAGTTCACGAGGATGGAAGCCGTAGAAGCCTCACGCGAGGACCCTTGAGAGAAAACACGGATTTTTTTTTAGAAAAAAATTACTTCGGCGGCGAGCGGTTGATTCCTTGTCAGGCAGTCAGCCTTATCCTCTCAGGAGGAGTGGCGAGGCGCACGGTGAGATAGTCTCTCGGAACGGTTCGAATCTCGAATCCACATTCGAGAGAGCTGCTGTCCTCTCCTGCGGATACCGTCGCTGTACTCAAACAACAAACGATTCGTCAATCGAGTTCTCCGTGTCCTTTCGGTAGATGCGGACGCTACAGATGACCCCTGACCTCCTGAAAGCTATGCAGGCGAGCTCGGCAAGATGCCCTTCCTCCTGTCCGGCCATCGATATTGACTCGAAGTTGAATATGAAACAATACCACGGGAGGACCAGCTTTCTTGGCGATCTCAGAGCATTCCACCTGTGTTTCATTTGATTTCGCCCGCAAGTGTTCGATGCCTCGAGGTCTCGCGCTGGTCCCAAAACGAGGACTCTGATGAATCTTTCTTCCGTGTTCTGCATCCCCTGGAAAAATCCAAGACCTCGTATTGCGCATACCAGGCTCGGTGCGAGAGTTATCGGTGACGCCGAGAAGTTTTCAAACCGGGAATAATTTAGGCCACGATTCGAGACAGTAGGTCTACTGCATGCAGCCGTCGGCGAGAAAAACGCGAGACTAAGTGATTCTGAACGAGCTCCAATTTTGGGTTTGGAGCTCGGACAAGCTATATCGGGAGGAGTCGGAGGATCGGGAGATCCGGGAGAGCCCTATACGCGTACGCGCACGTATACATTCACCGAGGCAGGATCCGAGAAGAAGGAGAGGGCCAGATAAGCAGTCAGTTCGTCCACAAACCATCTGGTTACGAGAGCGGGCTCGGCAAACACTTTCAATATCGTCGACGTTGGTCCGCGGCTGCATATTGGACCTATGCTGCAACGATTCTGGACGATTTACGTTCGTTGCCTCGACGGCCGAAGGGTTCATATAGAAGAAGAGAAACGACGACCACCGACAGGACTAACATTCCTGAGGGCGGGCAGGCAGCCTGCGGGCCGGCCGGCACCCTCTAGTGCTAAGTGGCTATAGTTTGGCAGAGCTCTTTGATATCCTCTGGTCCACTGACCCTGGCCTGTGGAGAGGGACTAGCAGTTGAGTGCACTCGAAGCGGATTAGTTTCATCTTCAAATTGAAGGAGTTCCATGTCCTCCAATTTCCTGCCAATACGGCGGAATTATTGTTTGTTTGCGGTCCCGCAAAGGTTGAAATCGATGCAGCTGAAGGACCGCAAGGAGTTTTTCGAAACTTCGAGGAGCACCGCTTCCGAGAGTCCATTTAGCCCATTCATGGAATTGAAGGGAACCCTTCTCTTCACACGACTGCATTCTCTTCGACGGCCGGTTTTTTCCTCGACGCATCGCTCTGGAATTCCTGAGCATTCCACCTTCGAATGACAGCTCCGTACAATTCAGAGCAGAGCTGCTGTGTCGGACCGCGACATCGGGTTCCGAGACGGAGTTCAGGCTGAACGTATGATCTTTGATAGCAGCATAAAATTCTGAATCATATGTTCGCTACAGCCATCGAGTGCGTCTGCGAAATTGAGAAGCTCCCTTGAGGAAGGAGTTTCGCGTGACGCTCCAATGATCCCCGAACACGAACGACCTGAAGATACCGAGCGCACAGGAGACTGCTCCACCAACTGCATGTTGCAGCTCAGAACGAAACACTGGACCATTCCGGTCCACAAGCAAACGTGGGATGGAACCGTCAGCGGAAACCGTCTGACGAGAGTGAGAGTACCCTCTACGGTGCGGGAGCGATCACGATGCGCTTGGAGAGCGCTCCGTATTCGGATTCCGTTTCGGAATCGAGGAAACCAAACCGATAGATCGAGCTCGATCGACCCGCTCGTTCCGGCTCTAATCTTCTGATTCTTCGTATTGTCGCCTTTTCCAGGCAATCCCATGCTTGTGACCCGGATACGCGATCCTGTAACTTCTGATAGACCTAGGCGGGTCAAAAAGGCGGGTCAAGGTACTTCAAAATGTGTCAGTCAAGGGAATGCACCGAGGCGCATTGGAGCGGAATCGTCCGTGTCTAGTTCCACATTCGGAAAAGTCGGGCTCAATACGAGAGTGTGTCTTAGATTGCGTCGGAAACCGGAATCAAGATAGACGCAAGCAGTTTCCAGCCGACCGAGGGCTTCTCAGGCGGTATTGGCGGAACTACGCTGGCGCTGCAATCCTCAAGGACCGAAGGATAGTCTGTTGCTCTCGGCCTGAAACTGAAAAAAAAACTCCGACAAGTCTGCGAGCCGACTCCCGGCATCGCGAAGCATCTTCGGCATTCCGATTGATTTCCCGCGGCATCGAGGGCCGCCCGAGAGTTCCCGACAAGTCTCCCGCTCGATCCAGGCACAGTTCGCTTGGTATGGTGTGTCGTAGCAAGGAACCACGCGACCGACCGCTTGTACCTACATATGTACTAATCCGGGGAGCGTAGCTCGGCGGCGGTGAGAGAAGCAGCGTTTGCAGTCCAAATTATTCAATGAGAAACAAGCAATTGGATATCTAGTTGCTCTACTGACGGAAGTCGAATGTTCAGCGTTCGATCGGTCGCTCAACGGCTGCTCAGAAACTGCTAGCGATGGAACCGGGATCCACCGAGATTCCGCGACCAGGCGGAACCCTCAAAATGCCTACATGGAAGGAAGGATAAGCAAACGTTCATGCATTAGCACAGATCAGGTTGAGCATGAATACGATAATGAAGGAGCGTCAAAGTACGAGAGACTAATGGAATTCACACGCTTGATTTTTTCAATGGAGCTTGACTTTTTCAAAGGAGCTTGACTCTTTCAGGGGCTATTTTGAGATTCGAACATGCGAATCATCGTTCCGAGGGTACATACTCTCCGGGCTTTCATGTAGCGCATCGCAAACGGCGCCATGGGGTACGGTAAACCTCCGTCCCTATTCTCGTACTAGCGTTCCTCGTTCAACTCACCCCGGGTGAGAGGGCGTGATCGAAAACACGGAGCGACCGCAGCCACGGGACTGGGGACGAGCATTTCAAGGCTGAAAAAGCGCCGCGCACCGTCCGGACGTTTCTCGTGACCGTTCGACTCCCGGGGAAATCTTGAACAATCGGACTCTCCTCGTTCTCATCTAGTCTCGCCGTTCCGACCTTCCAAGCATGAAGTTTCCTCTTTTCGCATCTCCGGCGACGAATCGAGAAGTTAATCGATCAATTCGCCAATCCATCGAACAATCCATCCAATTCCAAATGCACAAAAATAAACACTGGTAGAGCGATCAATCCATGCCTCGGATAAGGATGTCTCGCACCGATGAATGTGTTGACGAGCTTCGGGTAAAACACGATGGTGGAATCCGCAGGGTGTTGGGACAACTCGATGTCGCTGAAGTATTGAGTTCGGTCGACGACATCTAATTGCCGAAATACCCTGCAATGTGTCTGTTAGTATATGATCGGCAATATGCTCTGTTCTCATAAGTCGCCGCAACAGCTACGGGGCCCGGATCGAATTGTTTGTCGCCCGGCAGAGCGGACCGCCGCTCGCTCGGTATGATATTCGCAGTGGCGTCCATGAGCGCGGAACCACCACTGCAGCATAGGCCCTGTGACAGAAACGATGTCTCTGCTCGCCTCTTTCTGCATGTGATCATAGTAAGCATCCGTTTGGGAAATCGAAACAAACCAGTCCGCCGGACGAGTTCCTCTCCGAAATCCATAAATCTTCTCAGCATCGAGCACGCCAGCGAAAACATGTCTCCGACCCGTCCGGTCGCGAAAACGACCCACTCCCGCTCCGGCCGGAAGCTGGGGCAGTTCCCCTGCGAGACGCTGATGCTCAATCATCAGCACGAGCTTCCACTCGATGATCGCGCCGATGGTTAGAATAAGGGCCGAACTTGGTGGAACAATCTCGAGCTACATCCAGAACAACGAGGACGTCGCAATATGTCGGGAAGCAATAACCAACAAGATCTGCTGCCGAGCTTATGGTCATTAAATGCAGGCTCTGTAGCTGGGTCGTGGATAAACAGCGCTCTTGCAAGTCTTTCCCTGCGCCACCTGATGCACTAGCTCGGTGACGCGGATGGAGGCAAGGTTTGCGACACGATCTTTTCTCCGAAAGTTCCCGTGGCAAGCGCTGATCGATGATGAAACTCGCTCGTAAGACGAAAAGAAATGAAGGACCCCTCCCGATTCCCGGGTTAGCCGGTGCGTTTCCATTTTCTCTATCGAGTGAGCGGGGTGGTCGTTCGTCTAATCAAGGCCTCGCGAGCTCCTGAGAACGAGACGTAGCGGAAACTTCGAGCAGCGCTCGTGACTCCGTCGTATTCTTTGACCTCCACCAGATCTCCGTTGGATAAATCAGAACAAGATAAAAGTTAGACGCTCCATTAGGTTCGTATTCCAGTGCCGGCTTGCTTTTCTCCATTAGCATGGTGGCCGCACTCCGATCGGGATTGTCATCGTTGCGGCTGCGTTCAATCGTTCACCGTCTCCATTTACATGAGGACGACGACTAGGCGCTGAGTCAGTTCGGCATCATGAGCTTGGACCGGTATAACCCAAGTCTAGAGTCCCTGCTCGACGGTTACGGCGCCTCGAGGAGATGAAAGTTCCTCGCGAAAAAATCGTGATGCGGTTTCCGTGATGTACACCGACCTTTCAGAACTCAGGTTCTCAACATCACCTCAAAGAGTCGTTCCGGATCTTTTTCGAGACAAAGGCTGACTCCAGACAGACCTTCGCCAAACTCCGCAAAACGTGAGCGAGAATTTCCCCTCGGAATCCGAGCCGATAGCCTTGTCTCGTTCGAGCAAATGATTCGGATAGAAAACAGATATCTTCACGAGTGTTCTGCTCATCCTCTCGGCTGCGATTTTGATCCATCGACATTGTCGCTCCGTCCGAGTCAATATTCCAGTGCACGAGTGTTTCCGAAAAGAGGAGACCAGAGTGCTCCGCCAGGACCTATCGGCTTCCTGGTCAGGAATTCCCGAGTGTCGAGGGTCCCGATATTTCGAGCGATGGCTCAAACAGAGGTTGGCTCAACCCAGGCTCAAACCCAGGCTTTCTGTCTCGTTTCGGAGTCTAGTGCTCTGTTTCCATCCTCGCATCAGACGGAATGCTCGATGAGAGGCATTTTCGTCGAGCCAGAGGGAGAAAGCCTTGAACCTCTCCGCCACTCGCGAACACTCTCACGAAGGGGAACGCCCTTCAAGAGCGAGGAACTTGTGGCCGGTGTTATCCTGCAGACGCATAGAGGGGCCTACATGAACACATCGCCGCGTTGTCCTTCTTACCATCATGGGACAATCTCCTGGTCGCCCTGAATCGAGGGAATCAGCTTGGTTGCCCGGAAACGAATAAACTTCTATGGAGCACGAAAATCGAGAGAAAACGGGAACGAATTCTAAGAAATTATAGCCGGAAAATCCTCGGGCCAGTCCTCCACATCGGCGAACGGTCTGAACAAGCTCAAGGCGAGCTCCTTGTGCGTCATTGGGCTCGATCCTGATTCGGAATCACGCGAGCTGTAAAAATAGACCGGAGAAGCTCGTCATTGAGAAGCGGGCTCTCGAAACTGGCCGTTCTCTTCAATATAGCCTCATCCGTGGATCTGTTGGCTGTCCTGGGTGTCCCAGACATTCCCGCTGTGAGTGTTTTTGTTGTCAACCGGTTTCGATTTCGTTGTTACCGTTCACTCTGAGGGCCGCTCCGCTCAAGTTTCCGTTCATCTCCGCCTGATTCGCCCCCGCTGCGTTCGATGTGCTTATCATGCCGCCGTCGTCAACGTACTGCTTGCCATTGTTGCCCCCGTTGTCTCTCCGCTCTGGCTGCGGGTCCCGCTGTGGTCGTCGTTGCTTATGTTGTCTTTTGAGGGTGGCCTTGGCAGCAGCCGAGGCGAGCAGTCAATACTCGGCCACTTTAGCAACTGGAGCTTCCTTCTCACGTACTTGTTGAGTAGAGTGTCATAATGGAAATCGTTATCCGTCTTCACCGCTGCCAACAGGGAATAACATTCTTCTCGACAATCACACCCTCTCCCACAGTTTCCGCACGCTCTTCTCTCCAACTAACCGCCGTCTCCTCCTTCTCGTCTCCTGTTTTTTCAGAACATCGGAGGCACTCATCCGGGAGAGCGGCGGGAAGCATCGAAGTTTTCGAACTTGGATGAGCGGCCCGCTCGGGGAGGGTTCTCCCAAGTGTTTCTACTTCGGAGCGACCCATTCTTCGATCGAACATCATCGATTCAGAGAGAGGTCCAAGTGAGCGGAGCGATGAATTCCCCAACGGGCCTCGAGGAGATTTCGCGAGACACCTGACCCGTCCTGGTGAAATGAACCCCAAAGCACCATTGACCGCAAGTTCGGGCTCTACTTTTCGCTTTGTTCGATCTGCCTCCAAAAGCACAGAATTTTTTATCTTATGGAAGAAGATATGCCCGAATCCGAGAGTGGACCGAGATTGTCCCTACTCGCGACTTCGAGAGGAGCCTGTATTTGTTTTCCTGTCGGTCAGTTACTCCCACTCAACCACTCAGTGAGAACTCGGAGCTAGCGAAGTCTAGATCTCAGACGGTAGTTGGGTTTTGGAACAGGTCTCGTCGCGCTGTGTGTCGGCTTCTCTCTCCGACGGGGATTGAGTTCCATTGAGTATTTTTTCGGAAGGAAGAACGGAAAAGGAAGAGAACTACAAAGAGGGGCAGAACGCAATTTAGGCGCTGAGTCAACCTGAGGGACTCGCTGGCCAATCAATGGTCGCAGGATTGTGTCTGGCTGGAAACGCCCGACCGTGCGGTAAAGGTCCGACAGTTCTTTGAAGTTCAAAAAACTCACTTGCTTCGTTAATATGTAGATCAGTCGAAATAATTGAAACTCGTCGAGCCGTGCCGACGTCGATGGACCTCGGCGGCAGTGAGGGAAAAGGAAATGAATACTTTGTTAGCCGGAATGGGTGTGGCCCATGCCGGTTTCCCCCAGGATTCGGAAAGTGTGAATTCCCGACCAGATTTCATCCTAGACAGGATCTATAATTTCTGATCGAAGCAAGTTCGTTCGGATGACCTCATTCCGGAACCGGAGCGGGACTCCATCCCGTGAATCTAAGTTTAGCACCAGACGAATTCATCCACAACCCCGACTGGAATTGCTCGCTTTTGACAGATATATCTCCTGTACGCCCGAACGTTCACATGGCGGCTCAACAAAGATTGACGGTCGGATGAGCAGAGTGATTCGCCTCGATCCCCCGCATACGACACGACTACAACGAGACCGCGAGGAAAAGGAGAAACAACTCTAACATGGAGGGAGATCACGAGTGTGCGACGGACAACTGGTAAACCAGAAGAGTCTTCCTCATAGGAGCAGTCGCACTCGCATGGAGACTTGGAATACTACGCTTTTATGCAGGCGTGTTGGAACGAACATCAACGCTCCGTTGAATCCGTATGCGAAACAAAAGAATCGTTCCGACATAATGTTTGCGCGGGGAGGCAGCGGCCAACACGAGAGCAACGGCAAAGACGAAGCCTTCGCGGCCTCTCGACAGAAAATCAAGCGCTCCGGCTCAGAATGTGGAACCTTTCCCCCATGAAAGCTGCCGATCGTCGAATCTTGAGACAAGTAACCGACTCCGAATCCCGACGTCGACGGGCACATCTGCTCCCACGAGTGTTGATTGTGCATATTCCCATTGGTCGGCCCAGATATGGAGATTGGGAGAGGCTCTGGGAGATTTTTGAAATTTCAACACGCGACGTTCCCCCGCACATTGCTCCATCCCCTCTCGCAAGCCGCAGCTACCAATTCTGAGCGTATGATCTAGGTACGGAGCCGCCTAGCCTCACAGTTCCGAGCTCAAGCTCGAGCGATAGCGTCGGCGCGAGCATCAGGAGGGATGAAGAATCGAGGTGGTGAATTATGAAATATAAATATGTCAGCGCTCAGAGCCTGCTGTCGCAGGTTACTGTTCATTCCCGAAAGTGAGTGCCGGCTTGAAACATCCCGGGGATTTTCCTCGAAAGTACCGATGACATCATGGGAGGATCATGCGAGAAATGGTTGAAACGCGGACTTGTTGCGAATGTCGATTCTAGTGGCTTTCGGGAGTCCTCTCTTTCCGTCGATTTGTCCGTTTCCTGAGAATGTCTCATCCTGCTTCTTCTATTACTTCGATCTTCATACCCTATCTCGGCAACTTAGAGGAATCGCAATCAGCTGCGATTCTGGCTCTTGCTTGAGAATAACACATAGGTCTCGCGTCGAGCTTTCGTCGTCAGACTCCGACGCGACAGCTTCCGCCTCTAAAACCCATTCGTTCTTATCGGATGTCCCGAGCACGACGCGATTCATACGCGGCGTATCCTATCCCTCGTCGCGACACCTCGGGGCAAAGGGACACCGCGACAAATGGTGCTCGTAATTCCTTTTTTTGAGCGGCTCGCTTTGCCTCAGCCTATTCCCGTCCCGTCAATGCTCCGAAACTCCTATCCGTCCCCGATATCCAATCGAATGGCGCTCGCTGCGCGTACGATGTGTCAACTCGCGCTGGACGCCCGGACATCTAGGTGGCAAATCGTCAACACCAAGCGCATCGTGTACATACGCTCGGAGAACTACTCGATGTTGTTTATCTTGGCAGCTTCTACTCGCTGCCGTTTTCTCGCTCCGCTCGTTCTTCTTGTTTGCTTTCCTTCTCTCATGCCACTGTAAGCAAGTGCTACCAACGGGTGTGGCTGTCACCGACATTCTGTGACCAAGCTTGTCATCAATGTGTCAAGCCTATGGACCCATGGATTGTTAAGTGAGCCTATTGCACTCGAAAACCACACGAGCGAGAATTCTTCGCTCGTCGCGACGACAGAAGTCTACAATATCGCTGCAGGGAACTCCTTTCGCTCTCCTTCAATCCTTATTCCATCCATGCTCTCGCGATGGGTCCATCACCCTGAACTCGATCCACTTGTGCGGAGCTGTGAATTAATTGCCCCAATGATCCCATCCTGGAAGCTCTCACTGGTGATTCGCTGCTGACTTCGCTTGATTCCACAGCAAAAACAACTCATCTCAATGTTGGAATCGCTGACAGGAGTCATGAAGGATCAGTCTCCGAGCTGAACCTGCTTTTGACACATAGCTGCGGGCAGGGGCAACTCGAGAAGAGTTCCCATGAACTCTCGACACATACTGTATCTGTTTTCAAGTGCAAGCACTGAGGGTGTCCTCCAGAGCGCTGGATCTGACGAAACGTCCGGCGAGCTGTCAGGCGGACAGTGCGGCCGACAGGGAACACCCGGTTATGAATAGGCGCGGGGACGGAAAAAATTCCTCGGCCGGATGACAATGGTTCGCGGCGAAACGGGAGCCGGCAGGCATATAGACAACCAAGGTACGAAAAGAGGGAAGCGTGAAAGGAATACGGGATCCCTCACCACCATTCGGGAACACTTACTTAGTCAGTGATTGCCATCCACGCCGAGCGGCTACCCAGAGTCGTGACGATCATTGATCCGCAGGAGGAGCTCGCGACCTCTGTCGATACCTCTGCGTCCTCCCGAAAGGGGATAAAACAGCCTCCCCGCCCGCCCCCGGGAACCATTCTCGCAGACCATGCGGGAAACTCTCTCGGAAAATCGACATTCCTCGTTCTTGTTTCGATGTCACATTGATCTCCGTCGTTCCCTTCTCTAACTTGATCAGAAACGGAAACCCGAGGTGATTGCCATGAGAGCTCCGCTTGGTGCTATTATATGCGAGGCTCAAGACATGCGAGAACGAGATGTCGAAAATCAGGTCTCGAACCGTGAATTTCGACACAGAAATGCAGCAAAGGGAAGTGTTAGAGAAGAGAATGCGGAAACTCGAGTGAAACCGTGACGCTCCGCCTTCGGAAGCCGTGGTCGAAGTCGGAAGCCGCTGCTTCGATCCCGTTTGCTCTGGTGCCTTGTTGCTGAGCTCCCCGGTCGGAACGAATTGCGATACGTAACCGGCATATATCTATTCCCTTTTGTCGTTGCCTGTATCGCTCACCCGGACTGGAAAGAAACAGCCAGCTCCCATCGGATCTCGAGGGAACGAGTGCCGAAGACGCATATGTTCCCGTCTTTACCGCGTAATAAGCGGAAGCCGCTCTTCGGGCTTGTCTCGTGGCGCGATACAGCAAGTGAGAGACGCATTGCTCATCGAGGACATGACCGTAACTCTGCGCGGAATGCCACCGTCCCGAGCGAGAGGCTCGACGTCAGCGTGGCTTTGTGAGTTTCCAAAAATATCGTAACCGTACTCGAACGGGCGATTAATATTGCACGACCTCTCGAGAGCGAGCAATGTTTCATATCTTCGGTGGGCCATCGATTATCATATAGGGAGTCGCCGAGCAAGTGCCACCGGAGATTCCGGCACAGAGCAAAACAGGAGCGCCATTGCGATCGATTCAGAAAGCCGACCTTCCGGATTCTCGGAAAGACGTGATTCCAGACAGAAAATCCGAAGTTGACGTAAGCGCGGCGGAAGAGATAGGTTTACCTTAGATCAGGGTCAGTGGAAATGTCAGGCTCGAAAAAGAATCAAGAACACTGAAGGGGATGAGCGGAGACTTGGTCCGCGGGGTTTGTCTGCATGCTGCACGGCTTCGGCGTAGAGCAGACTCGATTACATCGATGTGGAACAAATTTTCCTCATTGTTTGCAGTTCCGAGATTTCGTCCACCGCTCCCGCTTCCTCGACATCCCTTATGATCTGATTGACGTCGTTAACTCCCTCGATTCCTAACTTCTCTAGGGAGGCATAGGTCCGGGTCCGGTATGGTTACAGACCTGCTCCTACTCCTCCCGACATTTTCCCTCGTGGTGATACTACCAACACGGTGACTTACTTCATGACTACACCCACCACATGTTCTCCTGTTCTCGGCCCACATCCGTTCGGAGAGTTCATCTCCACATGTGGATTCCGTGGGATAATTCTGACGGCAAGTCGCCGCCCACGGCCACAATGTACCCCTCATCATGGCTCCGTCTTTGATAATGTCCACATCCATCAGCCTTCCCTGATGGAGTCGAGGAGCATCGGACCGCCTAAAAAGTTAGCGGTAAATCTCGCTCAAGTTTTCTCCATCTGGACGCCGCAAAAAAATAATGTTGAGCGCAGCCATTAACGGGAGGCGGCGCAACCGCGTCATTTTATTCCAGGCTAATCCAAGCTTGAACGTGGTCCGCATTGTCAACACTTTTGTCCGTATGCCGCCAACAGCCTCGCGTATGTCAGCCACCAACCAACCAAGGAGCGAGTGATCCGCGGCGTTTGTGATCCGAGCCGACAAGCTGCCGCGAAGGTCGCACATTTCCGGTGTAATGAAGACTTTATCGTTCCCATCGTGATTAACTTGATCGCTAACGAATTCATGCCCATTAATAGGCGTAGAACTAGCTGAACTCAGGCGAAGCTGCCACGGGATAAGCAGAGCTCGGATAGACATTAGCCTCTAATCAGTCGAGCTGACACCATCGAAAATGCTCTTTTCCCTTATACCGCATGATCTAAATACGTGGATGTTATGATTTTTTCTGCCTTGGACGCATGGCATAACATACGGTGACCCCAACTCGTGTAGTAGTTCGTCATTCAATTCCGCTCTCCTATCAGGTTCCCCCCTCCCATCGCCCTTGACAATCCTCCCACAACTCAGTATCGGATCCGCTCCCGCAGGAATATTTGAGCGCATAATAATATGACGAGTCAGAGGATCTCAATTTCCGAGATCTTGATCGAGTCGGAGTTCGCTGACCCTGGAAACAATTCCCCCTTCCCCGCCTGGGCCCGGAAGGCTCATGTGGGACCGCAGCTCGGAGGCAATCCTGAGGGGATGGGGATAAGCGGAAAACGAGATTGAATTCCCGGTGAATGGCTCCTCCTGCGGAACTTGCGGAATACTGACGTTGATGAATCCCGCCGAATCAATCGCATGAGCGTGGAAGACAAATCACTCGAACTCCAGGTGCTCAAAAAAAAGACGACGGTTGTTATAAGACTATCCTACAACGAGTGTACTCGAATCTCAATTAGGATACCTGATGATGCGTGCGAGTCCGTCGGCCCGAACGTACTCAGCAAAGAGACTCCATCAGCCACTAAGCACTCGAGAACGTTTCGATTTCGGAGTTCTCGTCATCAAGGGCTTCGAAGTACAGGGACCCATCACCCGAACCTCGGCGAGGGTGGTGGCTCGATCACGTCGTTCCTTCCACTGCGACAACGAGCATTCGCAATAAATCAGAGATTAGAGTAATAGAAGTAAAAGCAGTTGCGTGGAGCGAGCCTGCGATCCGACGAAGCTCATCGTCGAGCCCCTCGACGTTGATGGGTCGATGCGAATCCAATCTCGAGAGGCTCGAGATAAAACTGTTAGCCCTCTATACTCAAGACGACTGCAGGGCCTCTGCCGAGGAGTACACCGACGCATAGCCCTTCTTCTGACGGAGAGCTATCTCTCAGTCAGCTACCGTGACCTCGCTGAGCTCGATTTGATCTCGACAAGCTGACTTTTGAATCCCCCGATCGTATTCCGTCCAACTTTGAGCGCGAGGAGCAACGCTCGAAGGATTCTCCATGTAATCCTCGGATTCGGGTAGCTCGCTCGCTCAAGGGATTCAACCGCCTGCTTCGTGAGGGAGCGGCATGAAGTCTCCGGACGATTTTTTATCGACTTGGCGGCCCTCCGATTCTCGAGAATCCGTCAGATGGTCATAGACTTCCGGACCAATATTTTCCTTCCTCGGGAGCCCTTCGAAGGAAAATTCAGGTCTCGTCCCATCAGACTCTCTTGTCTTGAATATTCGACCGGTGACTCCAGGATTCCTTGGAGGGGATCCGAGCGCATTCTCGAGGTCTCCCGCTACACCACCAGGTGTTTCGTCAATTTTCCTCTCCACGCCCCATAGCGCCTTCTCCCGAACGAGTATCGATTTTTCCCTCCTTGAATCTTCTCCGAAGTCGCTTCGCTTCTCCCGAGGGATCCTTCCACCCGATTGAGTATTCCCCTCATATATATTCCTAATTTATTCCTCCTCTGACATCTCTCTCCGAAGGCTCGAGCGGCTTTTGACTTCTACTAATGGAAACATTACGAGTATTCCTCTCAGCCAACAGGCATCGTGTTAGAAATCGCAGATTGCTCCCCTCCGCAGGCTTCCGTCGAAGTAGACCAGAGGTCCGTCAGTGACGACTGCTAACTAAATATCTGCATCCGACAGCAAGAGCTGATGTTTCACCACAGTCACATCAACAAACGATATCCCCACGGTCAACTTTTCCGTGCACGAAGGATTAGGTTAGGATATACATATAATACTCAGACGAGGCTGGTTACGTATAGCATGGTCTTCCATCCTCAGGATCTCTATCGTTTTTTTTTCCAGAGCTTGATGGTTTGTGTTGTCCATGAAGGGAACGATAGGATAGAGTCCTGACTTCCTCACTGATTCAAATCCCTGAAGAGAAAAAGAAGACTGGGCAGGATGTACCTCTCTGCTCCTGCGACCTCCCCTTACCGTTATAGGATCCAAATTACTCCAATATATCCATGCCACAGAGAAAACCTCGGGCAATGGCAGTCTTACGACACGCGTGCTCTAAACGAGCACGCATCGCAGGAAATTCCTCCGGCAAATCGATTAATTAGGGAACGATTTACTCTATCGATATCTTGTTCCAGATTCGACGTCGAATGGTAGCTCCGCTTTCCGTCACAGCCTCCCGAGATCGATCTCTAATCGATATTTTATCGGCCGCTGGGAGCACGGAGAGGACTTTCAATTAATTCCGCCAAGAGCTGCGGATGACTTTTCCCGTATGCGTCGAGGATCCACAGGTTTCTCTCCTCTTTTGACATCCGAGGAAGAATCTTGGCCTTTCGAATCGCGCGAGCATCCCCGTCCTAGGATGGATCATAAGGGAGAGGAAGAATCAAAGAAAGAGACCGGAATTCAATAGCGAATCTTGAATTGCTCCGACCGGCGCTACCCTCCGTTCGGGACGCACGGACTGAGTCGAAAGCTTGATGTGTGTAAGTGAATACCATCGAGACCTGAATGAAGCATTAGAGCAAATCGTTCGTACTCATTGAGAACCTCTAAAACCAGGATGCAGACTTCCTTTCAATGTAAGAAGATCAAGGATGTCATTGGATTAGGAACGAGCCCCCAGCAGATGCCACGCCGCTAGGAGCTTACAGGAGCGGTAGATATTTTAAATGCTAATGCGATTCCCAATGATAATCTTATAAACAGCAGACACCTTAACAAGCGAATGGGACAGATACCGAGGGATGTTCGGATCGGTGTTCCATAGATCAAGAGTTAAGTCCCGTTAGTCGGGAGCGTTTGGAGAGGAATGCTCTTGCCGTCTCCTCTGGATGGCTAATCGACTTCCCAACTAGACGAATTCTTTGAAGAGCATAGTTCCCAATCCGCGCGTAGGCAGACACGGGGCTGAGTCATCTCTGAAAGTGACTTACAAAACACAGCCTTACTAAGAACCTATTTGCAAGCATTTGAGTCGCTCCCTAAGCATTATTAGCCATCGGAGCCTGGATGGAATGCTGGCTCGTTCGAGGTATATGTCAAGGAGAGTGACCCGTACTTCGCGGGTAGCCAAAAACCTCATTAGGTCGACTTGTTGGGTCTGGTTGCCACAGCTGGATTACTTCAATGAAGCCGATGATCCGACTCATTCGGGGATCGCTTTCACACGCACAACGACCGGGCCAAATTTCATTAATTCCCTTGAGTGCACCGTGGAGCATCGGCGGCCCGACATCGAAAGTTTCCACGGTGTCCACCGCGGTGACTCGACTCACTCGACGACGTGTTGCCAGTTGTCATGCCATCACAGATCTGCTGTGACTGACGAATGATCCTATGGAAAATTTCCGGTACCGCTTTATAGCTTCTAGGTCTCTTCCCAATCCGAAGCGGATGACGGGCTCGTATGAGTTCCGAAAACGTAGAATTGATGGAGCTCTCCTCATTCTTCTTCCGGGGCTTGAGCCCGGATGTTGGGTCGAAGCCGATCGAGAGCGTGACTGCTCCGGCGGCAATGACGCACCGTATGCATGGAGCAGAGTTTATTTCAATTCTTAGCGCGGAGCCGTACTTCATATTCACGGAACAAGGTCGTTCGAACGTGCTCGTCGATGCGTAGCTGAAGTTTGACAGTCGATGCTTGTATGTTAATGATACGGTGAGGAGCCATCAAGCGACATCCCATAGTTGACGTATAACAATGTCACAATGTGTTGAGCGTCCACACTTTCATTCGCCGCTCTGAACGTGCCCGCTCGCGCCGCTCATGGAAGTAAAACGCTCCTGAGCTCAGAGATGGCTCGTCGCTTCCCTCTTTTGCGATCCACAAACCCCCGCGAACTCGGGGTTCCGGACGTTTCGCCCTCGACGCTCAGATTTATTTTTGACGCGCGAGGGCGAAAACACAGGCTTACGGTTAGGCGGTCGGCTGATCGGCTGAGCAGTCTGGCTGACGGGCCGACAGACGAAGGGACGACCGAATTTCGGCAAAAGGCGTCTCGCGTAAGGAGCGAAGGTCACGAGGCTGAAGGCTACTTACGATTCAGTCGAGCGCAACAAGAGGGGGTCAACTGGTTGCGATAGAAGAGTGCAGAAATCTCTCGAGCACACTCCTTGAACCTCCGACCGAGGCCGTTGCTCCGGTCAGAGTTAGCCAACAGCCGCGCTCTTATTCGCCGACCGGTAAGAGACAGGAATCGACGACGCAGCGACCGAACGAAAGATCGACAGACGGGGTAAGGCGCAACACACAAAGTTCGGAGGACAAGAGAATTCTATTTTACGCGGAGCCAACAACGATGTCGTTGGACTTCCCAGAGGGGCGAGGAGATCTCCCGAGGAATCGTAAACCCCGAACGGCTTCACAGACATGGATTCCACGGAGCCGGGGAGCACCTACCGAACAAGAATGATTCCGAAACAGAGAGGCCGGCCCTCCCGACTCCCGGTTCGAGAGAGCAGATGCTTCCTCTTAGCGGGGGGCGAACAAGACGGGCCTTTCCGCGATCCCAGTCGGAAGTTGAAAGTCGCCCCGACGCGAAACCTTGTCACTATAGCTCTGCAATCACTCGAGGAGTATCCCTCGATGCTGTGGAATCACGATTATAATTAAATGAACGATATTATTTATATTATACGATATTATAAGCCATGGCTGGAATGTAGCGGACTAACCCGGCGTCTCAGGGTTCAAGTCACGCTTAGCGCAGCTTAAGCAAATCCATGCCTTGAGGCTCGGGTCATCAATTTCGGCCGATTGGTGCATCGGTATACCCCAGACCCATCGAGTAGGGGGGGTCACAGAAACCATTGGAGCATTGTGGTCAACTTCGATTATTAAGTCATCAGCGAGCCTCATTGGCTACGCGTTCTTTTTTTACAGTTTGTGCTTGGCTGTGCTCCGGAGCTGAGTGGGAGAGAAATCAGACGACCGAACGATCGACGGAGCGACCGACCGAAGGCCGAACCACGACCGAGAGGCCTGCAGAGCACTTCGCTTCCCCGAGCCCGACCAAGTACTTGAAATGAATGAGCGACCTGAGCCAAGGTGAGCTACAGCCCGATAATGAACCAGCTTCGACGGGCAGGAGAGAGGGGGGCGGGGAGACGCGAGGAAGAGCGGGGACGTCCGCGGGAGGGGGGAACATGCGTTCTGCTCATGCGTGCGATGACTGGGCGTCGCATCTCCTCCAACTCGGCGTTAGCACCGAACAAGCATGCGAGCAAGCGGGTAGCAACTAAACAATAATTCGAAACCAACCTCGACAGAACGACCTCTGACTTACGTAGTCTGCCACAAAGGCAGTTTCCAATAATAGCCGCACTTCACAGTCTGGATTAGTGAATTACTTAGCGCTTGTTGAATGATTCAGTGGTTGTCGAGCCGGTTCTCGGCTCGCCGACATCAATTACGACCGGAGTTGAACAATCGAATTTAATCAGCGCTCCCCTCGCCAAGGGATGGGGTTCTCTTCACTTAGGCTCTGGACTCCGTCGCGAAACCGAACACGTTCGGTGAAATCAAGTACAGGGGGTCTTGAACATCAGCACGTTCCTGAGTCGTAAAAGCGTCAGAGCTCCGATCCTCAGCTCGAACGGGTATTGTTCGAATTGAAGTCACTCCTAAAGCTTTAAAACACAACAACGACGTGTTCAGGAACAATTCTGGAGGAATGAGCATTTCGGAGTTTGGGAATTGAAAGTTTGAGCCGGGGCAAGGAGAAATATCCCACAACGTTCGCAACCTTGTTCGGTCTGCGAGATCCTCCGCTACGAAGGGCGGAACAGCTTCGGTCAGCATTCGTTGCCGCCTCCGGTGGCGTGCGTGGTCTTCGCGAGCCGTTCCCGCAATTCTTGTAGCTTGTCGATGCTACAAGGATGCTCCATGTCGCAGATTGGATTCTGACGTTCCTGATCCGCACGTGTGTTCCGATACGCCGCGCCGTGTGTTGCTGCTGTCGGCAACGGGACGTCATCCATCATGCTGCCTCTTTGAGCAAAATTCTTCCTCGTGTGCGGCAGTTCTTCTTCGAGAAAGGGAAAACATTAGGCATCGCTGACAGCCCCCGAGGTCGGTAGGACTTGTGAGTCGCCGCGGAACGATTTACTATGATACGTTGTTTAGCACGCCGCAGGTGGCTCCTAAACTTTGAACGGCATGTCGGCGGAGGCTGTTCCGCCAACTCGCGCGCGACGAAATGTAGCGATGGTGTTACGAGCGAGAGGGAACTCGCGGGAGGAGAATCGGCGGAAAGCCACGCACGTCCTGTCCGGCTATCGGCTGACGAAACTTTCTCAGGTCCGAACGACTTTGGGCACAGTAGAACGAGCGAGACAACAACGCATTCGACGTCCACATTCAGACGCAGGTTCCGTGTTCGAACGCTGTGATGAATGCGCCGACGCGGGTAGGGAGTAGAGTTCATTCCGAACTTCAAAGAGACCCGGACCTCCGGGTGGAAGCGAACGATTCGTGGATCTCCAGCAGGCAGATCTCATTTATGACCTCGGCAGATATTGCAAAGCGTCAGTCGACCGTCAGATATTCCGTGGACATAATACGCGGCACTTGATCCTTGTCGACTGCTGAGCATTGTGACAACTGTGGAGGCTTTCGGGAATATTGCTGATCGTTGCGAGCAGCTCCGATTCCCTCAACGATGGTACACCGGGGCTCAGTCGTGCAATAGAGGCCGGTCGGGCTCCTGCTCAGTGCCGCCGGATTCCGAGAGCGCTGACGTGAACCAACCGGAGGAAATAGCACCGTTGGGTTCCGGACCAGCGACGATCCAGGCAGCGGGGGCTCTTAATTGGAAGCTCTTCTCTCGATTCCCGCCGATCGCGGTCCCCCTTTTGTCTTTGACATACTCAACTACGTTCTCATCTTCGGTCAAATTCGTCGGAGAGACGTTCAGAGCCCGTGCATATGTAAAGCCACCAGCCTTGGCGAACAGACGGCGCGGCGGTCGCTTAAGTCGATAGATGCTTGATCGCAATGAATTGGAACGGGTCCCGATTCTCCCGGACCTCCGCAGAAGCGAGGCCTCGTTGTCAAAAATAACCTCACTCGACCGAGTCCCATCTCCATTGATCGATGACATCCTCGTCTATTAATAATTTCCGCGATGGGTCGGTCTATGACGAAAACTCACATGGAAGGGAGACTCGATACCGGCACGGCAACAGCCGATGTTCCTATCCTATTGACTCTTCCCAGCTGTCGAATCCCAGTGATGTTTCTCAATGATAGTCAGACTTCATGGACTCGACCCGACAGCTCTCGCTAGGACCCGTCGCAGATTCGACTGCAAAATCTTCCCACCTTGGAACAGCCCTCTACAGCTGTTCGCGGATCACGGGGATTCCCGCGAGCAGAGAAATTGTGCATAAAAACAGTGTGTTGCGGTGAGGCTTTCCGCAGGAAGCGGAAGAAGTCATTGCGTTTTCTATGCGATGCGTATTTATTGCGTGATCATCGAGAATTGTGGACTCCGAACGGCTTATCTGCAAATAATGATCCCGCAGAGTCGCACGCCAGTTCTGCTGCGATTGCGAATTTGAACTGATGAAGTCGGGTGCCCCCGCGTCCTCTTCCCTGGAGAATTCTAGTTCAACTTCCATTATTTCCGCGGTGGCAGACCTTATGTTTTTCGTCCACCATTCTGTAATCTTCCTCTCCCAATCAAGCTGTTCGTCTCTGCGAAAAGGAGGGGGGAAAGCGAACGAATTTTACACTATTAGTGAGCTCTCAATTAATATTTTTCCTGAGGACAGACGCGACTCCGGGCCCGGAAATTCACACCGTGACGCGGCGTCGACATCACTTCTGCGGAGCGACTTCCGCTGCGTGCCTGCTTACAAGAACGACGGCCGAAGTGACCCTCCCATCGGAGAGATCATAGGAGTGATCCTCCGGGCATCGGATCCCTGTCTTTCGATCATCATCTGCTCGCTCCGACCACCTGCGGTGACCTAGATCTTGACAATCTGCGGAAAATTAGGAGCGACCATCAGCTACAAAACTCAAGAGGCACCGCAGCCCCGTTCATTCTGATCCGAACGGGCCAACTCGGTGATAACTGTTTCTAAACTCGTCGGTGACACTGTTCCGATACGGAACGACAAGCGAGGGTACTATCTAATGCGCGGCTGAGAATCATCACTGCATCATTCTGGTGAGAAGGAGGCGCGAGACGTTCGATTCATGAATTCGGCCGCAGAGATGAAACTGATAGCGAAAAGGAATTTTCCTTCGAGCAACACGACTGCCAAGGTACGAGACCGAATCGAACAGATCGGCCGTGTTCGAATTTTCGCCACCGAGGAAGATGGAGATTCGCAATCATTAGGACCCGGAATAGAAACGGAAAGGAACTGCCGGTCCCCCGACAGGAATAATGAAGTTGCTGGAGAGTCATGGACTTCGTCTGAAGATGCTCTGTTCGATGCACCTCGGGACCGCGACTCGGGGAAAAACAGCGAGACCACATGATGAGGTGGGTTATACCGCTGTTCACCTCCGCTTTCTGTATAGCCCTCATGCCAGCCTGATCATTCCGTGGAAGACTTCCTTTCCGTGACGGTCATTTTCAAGGGGGTGGCATCGCTCGGTGAATCCGGCCCTCCCTCGTTCTGGCTCGCTAGTGTCGGAAGTTCCGCGTAAGCGAATCCATCTTGGGCTGTTTCCCCGAGATTCCCGCTCCTCTCGCACGACGTGGGAAACACTGTTCGAATCCTCGTCATTATTATTAGACTCAAGGTGCTTGGAGTCTCGTCGGTGGAAATCCCAATGTTTAGGTTTTCGCCGTTTCCGACGGACTCTCCGGAGTTCCAGAACGCTGTGCAACGGTGGATACAGTCAAATCTTCCTAAATTGAACCCGCCCTAAATTAAAAACCCTCGCTAAGTTATAATTAGAACCAATTTCCAGCAGCGCTCCGATAACTTATAACATAGACTTTCACCATAGAAATATTAATAAAGTATCGCTGGAAGAGGAAGAACAGGAAAAAACATGAGCCTTCGCTAACTTATAACTTATAATTTTCTCCGAAATCGGTCTCCCGAGAATTATAACTTAGGAAGACTTGACTGTATTGTGAATTTATCAATTAAATGGGGTAGCTCGGTGGATACCTATGGGAATCATCACTGGTCCTCCTATCCAAGGAGGTCAGACGTGTCAGGGCGAAGTCTAAGTTGTATTTTGCGATCGGAAACCAAAATGAGTTATGTAGCACCCGAACGACGTCGTTGTGGATCGAGTCGGGAACGAGCCTCTCTTTAAACTATTGAGCCCCGCCAAGCCCGCTTTTGTGCCGAGTAATCGTGATTAGTACGTGATACACCGACAATATTTCAAGAAAGTCCGACGTGCTTTGCAGAAAAGACTACTAGCCGCCGCCGCTTCCCCAAAGACCAGAGCTCTTCCACACGGTTAACTCCTCGTTCTCCCTTCCTTCCTTCAGCCCCTGTTCTCGCGCACGAACTGCTTGTGTGGAGGGGAGAACGAAAGCGAAAGGCTACCTTTCAAATGCTCGCAACCGCCTCCCCTTCCGGACTCTCAGTCGGCAGGCGCTTGAAACACTTCCGACTCTCGTCGCCACGCAGTATTTCCCTGGGTTGGCGAAAAGAAAAAAATATTCCGAGCCGTCTGTTTGCCCGTACCCCACGTCTCGGGAATGCCTCCAGCCGCCAGCTTGGTCCTCTTTCGCTTAGACTTCGCCCACACTCCGTTTCCGTGTCAAGAGTTCCATTCCCTGCCAGTTCCCAAACTCGAAACACTCCGGCCGGGTTGAGCACACGTTGGCTCCGTTCTCTCCCGAGCAAATTTCTTTCTCTTCTCCCAACTGTAGGTCTCGTTCGGCGCTAGCTCCGTCTCGCGTTCACCTTGCCCGGCTGGAAACTCGCTGAGGCTCTAAGTTCAAGCTTGTTCCGACACACGTTCTCCATCTCGACATTTGCCTCCTCCTCCTCCCCGTTTGAAGGTCCCTCTTCTCTCAAAGTTCCGCTCCTGGATGTTACTCACACCTTCGAGTCTCGCTGCGAAGTGACTTCGAGTGCCCACAGAGTCCTCCTCGCTCTGCACTGTGCAAAGTGCTCTGATGGAACTTGTTGCCAGGAGAAATCGAATGTTGATTTATGAAATTACACTGTCGGCCGGCCCGCTTGTTCCCCACGACCGTCGAACTCTCCTCTATCATCCTCTATTCTTGCCTAGACTTGCACTTACGGACACGCGTTCCGCGGAATAGCTGCGGCGAGGAGCCCACAAAAGCAAGGCTGGGAGAAAGAACGGTGGTGGTACTGCTTTTACCTCATGAGCTATGCAATGACACCGTGCTTAGGGATTACTGTCCTGGACGCTTGGTAGCTTGCAACGATGAGGTCGTTGGCGACGATGAAGACGCCGAGAAATTCCCGCTCATTTGACGTCAGCCAGCTTATTGCATTCCGCTTCGTTGCTGACTCAGAACTGGTATAAGGTCCGCCGACCGCCGCCACAGCGGGGGCTGCTCCTGGACTCAAAGCGGTCAGTAGCGACTCATACGGCGACGGCTATGCAACCACGAGAAGCGTCACGAACACTCGTAGAGCGAGCGAGATTGCGCGGATCAAGAGGGAAGAATTACGCACGCAGTCAGTCAGTCTCTGAGATTAATCACCCCACGCGATGTTTCCGACTGACTCCGGGGGAAGCGGGCGAGCTCGAAATGTTTACCTTCGGATAGGGTCGGGGGGATGTTCAGGCCTTGCTTAGCACCCCATGAATACACGAGCTACCAACGATCAGGGAACCATGAAATTCAATTCCAGGAAACCGAGATGACAATGCAATCGGCGGGAGGCGCTCAATATCTCTCTTTGAGACCACGCAGGCTGGGCTGTAGGACATGGCAGGCTCTAAAGGTGAGGACACGTGTGGAAGTCCATGAGCATCTGCGATTTTTTTTCTTTTCATTTCAAGTCATTTTCCGAAAGCTCTCACTCCTACAGGATACCCTCCGTGAACGATCGAACCGAGCTCGGATCAGACCCCCGGACCCTGATAGTGTTTTGCTCGTGTCGACTGAGGACACTGGTTGCACTTCCGACAAACTCCGGCGATTCGTTATCTCCATCCGTTCGCGGGTGTTCATCAAGTCCTCCAGCTTGATGGTCGTCGTCATCAGTATCGTTATCGAGAGAAGAGAGACCACTGCCGTAGGCCAAAAGAGATATCACAACGACGCGAGTAATAACAGAGCATCATCCGCGACGATACGATTAGAACGCGAAACCTGCGAGGGACATCTTAGGCAGAGTTGAAGAGCTTCTCCGCGCAGCGGAGCAAAAAATATGCTTTGAACGGGACGTCCTCAACAGAGCATGTGAAGGATTATGTAAGGGGGGATAAATGACCGAAAATTTCTGGACTGAAATAATCGGAAAATTCGACACAGAGTAATCTTCCGACCACAAGATCGAGGAACAGGATGGAGTTTTGTAGGAAGTATCTGGAAACTCTCCGAGAATCGGGAGTGGCCCTCCCAGAGGGACTCCCCGGCACATCTGCTTCTGCGCCCTGGATCTCAGCTCCTATTATCTCTTGTGAGGAACCTGAGGAGCTGTAGGTCTGCCGCATGGGTAGAGACATTCTGTCGCAGCTGGGTGGGGATTTTCCCGCTTTCTCTAAGTGAGTCTCGGACGACTTTCGGCTCAAATTTAAAGTAAATAGGAGCGAGGAGCTTTTTTGGCTCCAAGCTCGGTAAACCACCCCGGCGCTAAAATAAACAGCGCGCGGTTGAAAATGAGAAAAAAAGTGAGATGGCTTTCGGGAAGCTGGAAGCGGGCTCTCATCTCACCGGAACGGAAGCGTTTCCCTCAATCCTCCCATTGCTTCGAGGAAAAATTTCAGGGAAGAAGATGTCGAGCGCTACGTGCCAACTGTCGGATGACAGGAGCCACCCGTTGCAGTTATCAGTCAGGATCCGGCGTGCGATGGACTGGTCATTCGGCGAGAGACGTCTTTCTTTGCCGCGGAGAGTTGATGGAACGTTCTGTTGTGGGTTGTGGGCCGCACGTTCCAATCTTCTATCCATGTTCCTCTGACTGAGTGAGTGGAATTCAAGGCTGAGGGAGAAATGTTGAAGCGAGTCGAGCTCCTGGGGGCAGAGACAGACTCGTTCGAGGAGAACATCCAGCGTGATCTGCGCAGCCCCGCGGAGAAAATATAGTGTTCATGTCAGAACCGCTGTTGGAGGAGCCGTCGTGAGATTTCCAAAATTGAATATATTTGAATTTGTTTAGGTTGCGAGAAGCGACCGGGACGAGAGCGCGGCCGAGAGGGAGGAAGCAGCCGAAGGGAAAGAAAGAGAGCAAATCGGTCTTGCGGAGAAATCACCTCTTGCTCATACGAACAGACTTCACGTCGCTGAATTCTAACATGTTTGATGATGATGATTGCCTCAAGCCATACAACCATTCCCAAAGTCTGCTGAGTTCTCGGGGGCAAGGGCCGAAGATGAAAATCGCTCCGCTGAAGGGAGTGCTCCTTGGAAAGGAGAAAGAGATGTATCGCTGCGTTCATGTACTCTTGGCATGAACCATCCGAATGACGGATTCCACTTCCAGATGATTTCTTCCATCTGAACGGAGCCCCGAAGGATCTTGACACGCCTCCAACGAGGATGTCTCCTCGATCGAGTCCTTCCAACCCGGCAGCGTGCGGTACAACGAGGGTTCTGAGTTTTCGCCCTCAATTAGGCCCACCGTCCATCACGTGTCAATCGCCCAACATCGTTGCATGCGCTTCAGCTGCCGTACTACACACGATATGGCCTGCGAGACTGTAATTGTTTCGGACACCGTGACGCCGAGATCCGAATTCTCGCCACTCCAGCCAGCGTGACGGTGGTCCTGTTTTATCGCACTCTGCGATACAGAGCATCATCAGGAATATCGCTCGACTCTCGGTCATTTCCAAATTGCATCGAGCCGACCCCCTCGAGGGCACCTCTTGCTCCATTAAAGTTCCTGCCGCATCGATCGACCGGTTCTGTTCCTTCCCCTCGGCCCTCCCCGCAGCTTCTACAAGTTTAAGATAGCGTCACGCATTTCTCCGATCCGCGCAGTTGATAGCAGCGCGAGAACCTCGGGAAACTTTTTTGCGAATCAAAACAATGAAGTACTCGTCAACATCCTAGAGAGTTAGCATAGAAAACCTTCCAGATTCATCCCAATAAAACTCACTACTAGACGATCGCCAGCCGGGAGAAAATCGGCAGAAGCATTGTCACTGATTCCCCAGGTGAGTCGACCTGGACTGCAGACAGAGTTCCATCGGATTAGGCCGTGGACAAAAATTCTAGTCCCAAATCACTAGTCTAGTCATATCGACCCGTCGTGCCAACGATGCGGAGCCTGGAGGACGGGTCACGCGAGAATCGATCAACGAATTATGATCGGGACGAGTTTCGAGTTGAAGTACATGATTGGCGCGAAACCTGTCCCCATCGAGCCGGGTCACCGTAAGACAGTCGTTGATCGAGCCTCGTGCTGGAGTCTTTCCAGGAACCAGAAAAAAGTAGAAGGACACTCCGAAGATGAGGAGCGCCAAGGAGCGAGCGTCGAGGAAATCGGCTAAGACGAAATCCGATGGTAAGAAATCCGACTCCAAGATATCCCTCAAGGCGCAATCCAAGGCGAAAACATCTATTCCGGAGAAATCCGCTGCGCAGAAAGCAAATTCGAGAAAGAGATCGAAAACCGCTGCCCGAAGGAGCATCCGAGGGAACACTCTCCCGGGAGAATCAGTTTCAAAATTGTCTGCACAAAAAGCGATCACAGCAAAATCTGTCTCGAGAAAGACACAGAAGAAGGCGAGTGCAAAGAAGTCTGCTCCAGAAAGGGCAGTCCCGAGGACGATCTTCTCGGGAAGTACTGCTCCGAAGAAACCACTGTCTCGGAAGCCATCATCGGGGAAAACCGCTCCCGGGGAAACACAGCCGAAAAGAGTCGTTTCGAGATCAGCTCTGAAAAAGAATGCTTCAAAGAAAGCGACTCCGGAAAAATTTGGCCACGGAAAAGTGAGTTCCAAGAGGCCGGTTTCAAGGAGACTTTCGTCGAATAGAGCCGTTTCGAAAAAAGTGGCGTCCATGAGACTTCCTTCGAAGAAGCCCGCATCGAAAAAACCGGCGTCGGGGAAACCGGGTTCTAAGAAACCCTTCTCGAGAAAACCGGGTTCTAAGAAACCATTCTCGAGAAAACCGGCTTCGAAAAAGATGGCTCCGAAGAAACCGGTCTCGGGAAAGCCGGTTCCGAAGAAACCGGTCCCGGGAAAACCGGTTCCGAAGAAACCGGTGGCGAGGAAATCGGTCTCCAAAAAACCGGTTCCGAGGAAATCGGTCTCTAAGAAAACGGTTGCGAAGAAATCGGTCTCTAAGAAAACGGTTTCGGAGAAATCGGTCTCGAAGAAATCGGTTTCTAAGAAGTCGGTCTTTAGAAAACCGGTTCCCAAGAAATCGGTCTCGAAAAAACCGGTATCTAAAAAATCGGTGTTGAAAAAAAAGGTTTCGCAGAAACCGGCTTCAAAGAAAACGGTTTCAGAGAAACCAGCTCTAGGGAAAACAGCTCCTGTAAGACCGGTTCCGGAACAGGCGGCTGCGAACGACGCGACTTCCGAAAAGCAGCTCCCGGAAGATCCGGCTCCCAGGAAGTCGACCCCCAAGCAACCAGATTCGACAGATCCGGTTCCGGAAAAACCAAGCTCCGTAACACCTTTTCCGAAAGAACAGGCCCCGAGAAAATTGACTCCGAAAAAGACGGCTCCGACGAAACCGAGTTCTAGAAAAGCCGCTTCGAAGGAGCCCGCTCCGCGGAAAAGCCTGTCGAAGAAGGTAAAAAAGGTGTCGAAAAAGAAAGGATCTCCGGGGAAAGGCGCAAAAAGACAAATTCTCGCAGGTGAGAGGAGAGCCGAGGGCAAGAAAGCAATCGCCGATATGTCCCCCGTGATCTTCGCTGCTTTCGATCCCACGGCTGCGCCCATACTCATCACTGGTTCTTTCCGGGCTCCCGCTCGCCCCGCTAGCGACCCCCAAGCTCGTCCCGCCACTGATCGTCGAGTCTGCCCTACGAGTGACTGCCGAACTAGAATTCCCAGTGACCCTCATGCACATGCTCCTACTGACCCCTCAGCACCCGCTCTAGATCGTCAGACGAAGCTCCCCGCTTCCGGAGCCGATACCCATCCCCGAGAAGATCCTCCCGACAGCCCCGAAAATCATCCTCTCGGCTACCGCCCGGTTCCTTTCCCCGAGTATCATCGAGCCCGCGGCCCCATGCAGGCTCAAGCGAGTGCTCCATCTGATCCTAAGGTTGTCGCGCCGGGCGACACTCACGTCCCAGTCCCGATCGGACCTCAAGCGCGAGTCTCGAATGGACCCCAAGTTCAGGGACCGAGTGTACCTCAAGTTCGGGCACCGAGTATACCCCAGGCTCGGGTCGCTCATGAACCTGGAGCTCGGACTCAGACTGGACCTGAAGCTCGAGTCCAGGATGAACCTCAGGCTCGGGCTCCGAGTGAACCTCAAGCTCCCGGTGTACCTCAGGCTCAAGGTCCCAGTGGTCCTCAAGCTAAAAGTCTCGTCAGTGGTCCTCATGCTCCCGGCGAGCCTCGAGCTCGTCTCAGTGCTCCTCTCAAGTTTGCCAGTGGTCCTGAGGCCGAAGATCCCAGAAGAGGTCTTAGTTGTCCTAAAGCTCTCGATGAGCCTCGAGCTCGTCTCGATGCTCCTAAGGCTGAAGGGCCCAGTGGTCCTCAAGCTCGCGCACCGAGTGATATTCAAGCTCGCGCACCGGATGTCCCTCGAGCCAGAGTCCCCAGTGAACCTCAAGCCAAACCTCCCAGCGGACCTCAAACCAAACTTCCCAGTGAGCCCCAAGCAAAAGCTCCCACTGAACCAAGAGCCAGAGCTTCCTGTGGACCGCAAGCCAAACCTCCCAGTGGACCTCAAGCCAAACCTCCCAGTGAACCCCAAGCAAAAACTTCCACTGAACCCCAAGCCAGAGCTCCCAGTGTACCTCAGAGCAGAGCTCCCAGTGAACCGCAAGTTAGAGCTCCCAGTGAGCCGCAAGCCAGAGCTCCCAGTGAGCCGCAAGCCAGAGCTCCCAGTGAGCCGCAAGCAAGAGCTCCCAGCGGATCTCAGGCTAGAGCTCCCAGTGAACCTCAAGCTCGAGCTCCAAGCGAGGCGCAAAGTCGATTTCCCAGTGAGTCTCAAGCTCGCGCGCCATCCGAACCTCAAGCGTGTACCCTGAGTGAACCTGAAGCACGGACCTCGAGTGGAGCAGCAGCCCGTGTTCCGAGCGAGCCTCAAGCTCTCTTGCCCAGCGCACCTCGATCCCGTGAGCCGAGTGAAGCTCAACTCCGCGCTCAGGAAGAGCCTCAAGTTGATTCGCTCGGTCAACTCCCCGCTCCTTCTTCGGACGACAACCCTGCGATCCCTCAGAACTTCGTGCCTGCCATTCCAGATATTTATGGCTATGCCGATCTCCAGAACTACGGGTTAGCTCGTCAGGATGCTCACGGTGCTGCTCGTCAGGATACTTACGGTCCTGCTCCTCAGACCTACGGTCCGATGCGATCATATGGAGATCCTCAGTCTAACGCCCCCATCCGAACCTACGTCAACACCCCAGAATATGCTGGTTACCCGATCCCTGCTCCAATGCAACCTCGATTCACAGCGGACCCTTGGGCTCATCTTGGATCCCGGAGCCAGACCCCTATGCTGAGCTCGATCAGGAGTGCCCGACCTCCTTCCCACGCACGATCTCCCGATCAGGCCGCGATCCAAACTTCGTTTCTGCGTCATGCGCCCAGTCGGACTCCGTTCCCGCGTCAAGCTCCCACCAGAACTTCGTTCCTGCGCCGAGTTCCCCCCCAAGTTTCGTTGCTGCGTCCAGCTCCCCCTCAGCTCTCGTTTTTGCGTCCAGTTCCCCCTCAACTCTCGTCTATGCGTCCAGCTGCCCCTCGAGCACCGTTCCTGCCAAGTGCTCCAACTTCCTCCCTGCGTCCAGCTGTCACGCATAATAATTCATTCATGCGTCACGCTCCCGCTCAAAGTCCTCATTTCGACCATCCTCCCGCGGGAACTTCATTCGTGGCTCGTGCTCCAGCCTATTGCCAGTTCCAGGCTGGATCTTACGCACACTCTCCGTACCGGCCGTATGGCCCTCCCCGAGCCCACCCTCTGGCTTTCGTTCCTGCCCACACATACCCAGGCGGAGCCCAACTCCAGAAATTCTCGTACCCTCGGGCTCGTGCGTATCCCCCAACTGGAGCCGTTTTCCAGCATCGATTCTTCGCTTATCCTCGCGCCTTCGATCCAGTTCGAAACTTCAATGCCGCTCCTGACTGCGCTCCCGCTCCCTTCGCTCCCGAAGATTCTCAGTGCACGACGGACCGAGTCTTGGACGGTCACGACGCTTCGCAAGTCCGACCCGTCCCTCCGCTTGAGACCCAGCCTCCTGCCGCCGCCGCCGCCGCCGCCGCCGTCTCATCTAGGTCTTCCGAAGCCGTCCGCAGTGAGGCTGTCCATCCAGAAGAGCCGACGGCACCGACCCAACGAGACGCAGATGATTACGCACCGGCCGCTTATGCAACATACCCCGCCGTACCTTCTAACGACCCACAGAACGTGCCAGCGTACCGCGAGGTCGCTTCCCAAGATCCCTATGGATATCACGATGGTGCCACATACGATCAGGGAGCGGCTCGAGCCTACCCTGGTCTAACCGCCGAGCAGACAGAATTAGCTCAAGCTATCCGTGCTCTCGCACTGGAAAATCCACAAGTGGCTCAGGCGTTCCCAGCCTTCGCCGCCCAGGATGCGGATCTAGCCGAGGCGTTCCGTGCCTTGACTGTCGATAATCCGCATGTCGCCCAAGGGTTCCCTACCCAGAATCCGCAGGCGATCCAAACGTACCCCGCTGTGTACGCGGATAGTTCGCAAGCTCAAGGATACCCCGCGATGTTCTCAGATGCCACCCAAGCAGCTCAAGCATGGCCCGATACTGTAATCCAGGATCTGATCGCGGCTTTCGAGCAGTCCAACCAGGGATCGAACCCTCTTCTACCAAGGCTGGGCGACGGGAACGCCACGACCGATCCTGGGGTTCGACAGTATCCTGGGTAGAGAGGTGAGCGATGAGATTTCGTTCTGCCCAAGAGGTTCGGGAGGAGCAGGGGCGTCTGGAGCGAAAGTATTGATCTGGTCGCCCTCGGTTCACGCGCTTCATAAACTCTCCAGCAATCCCGGACAGCTTTATTCAAGCCGAAATTCACCCTGAGAGCCATCCCTGGACATGAGAGATGAGCATGAACAAGAAGAACGAGTATCCGTCTTCGAATTGTCCTGATTTTCGGACGGGGCGTTCGCTTGGGAGTCTCTCGAGCGTCATCTTCGGAACAACATCGCACAGGCCATAAATTCTGTTTGATACCGAACGTATTTCTTTGCCCGAATCGACAGCCCCCTGAACATCAGGCGGTCCTCGCGGTTACCAGAATAGTACAAAAAAAGAAAATTACTCTTACGGGATATCGAAAGGGGACGAAGCTGACCACTCGATTTCATGAGACGAATCGGTTAAGTCTTGATACGCTCAAGCTCTTCGCTCCGCGTTACTTCAGCCCATGAGAAGTTAAATCCTGAAATCTTTGAAGGCTATAAGGAATTATCGAAGCCGTAGGCCTCGCGGACATGCGGGGCTGGTCGCCCCGATCACGAGCGGCAGCAGACGGCTAAGAGGCGTGATATTCCAGGAATACACTTGTTCGCGTCACGACATAGGAATATTATTAAATATTATGCTTTGGTCGCGTCACGGCCGTTAATAATTATGCCTGACGGTACGATCACCATATGTCGCCGTCGATCTTAGGGTCCACGAACCAGGCAGTTACGGTCACGGATGGTGAGGGTCTTTTGGTCAGAATCATCTGCTGAGGTAGAGACAAGCCAGAACTCACGGGACCCCAGATTGAAATTCCTGGTGGAAATTCTATGGGCAGAGGTTCGGGATTGGTAAAGGATTTCCGTTGTCAACATTATCTCGGTCTCTATTTTCCGTTGTTCCTCTGTACAATCTCTCGGGTACGCTAGTCTCGAAGATGGTCGTCTTGGCTCCTGGTGGAAATCTGACGGTAGCCAATTGCTGAGCATTGTCCATCGACGATCGACGAACCGATCGACGATCTGAAGACATTGCTTCCGACTCGCTGTGTCTCCCGACTTCTTCATATCGTGACGAAAAACGAGTTACGGGGGACCAAGGAAAAAGCTGCGTTCGTTACCCACAGGAACGACAGGGCTCAATCATCACTTAACGAAGACGACGCCGCACCGGCGCCGTCATGTCGTCGCCCGGACGACCGGAAGCCGGACGGAGAAGAGAAGCGCAAATAAGAGCGAATATGTACAAGCAGTGATCACCGTTCGGAGGTATTATGTGCCCTCGTGCTCGCATGCAAGCTGTTGTCTCGGAGCGAGCCTCTGAACGCTCCGAGCGTGCCGCCGTTCCGCACTCATTGTTACGAAGGCGCCGATTGCTGGGCCGCGATCATATCCACGCCATGCTCTTCCCTCGATCGTTTCCTCGGGGCCGGAGTTTGACAGAGGCGAGGCTCCCTCGCACATCTTCCGAAGGGCTTGATACGTATCCACGTCAAAATATTCCGTTCCAATCTCAATGAATTCTCGCTATTGATAGTGTTTTCCCCCTCGGCTCCCCGTCGTCCCTCGACTCCATCTGTTCCGCACTATCACCGTTCTCTCCCCGTTCCCCATCATCCTCCTCGTCCTCCTCCTCCTCATCAACCTTCTACTCCTCTGGAAATTCGGGAACGTCCTCCGCCAAGAATCCGAACACGGCCATTGAATCAGATGGGAGTAAGCGGCTCGAAAATGAAAGATGGAAATCTGGGAAGGTAATTTTGGACCGTCGTAGATTTCGTGATCGTTCGTCGCCAGCAATAATTTTGTTCTTCTCTCCGAAGATGCCGATCCATTGAAAGTCCGTTCAGACTGTCATCTTGGACTTGGGTAATGGCATCGAGCTTCGAGAATGAGAATCCGAGAAGGGGCGACCATTCCACAGCATTCATCGTGTCCACTGCGTCGCGGGGGTTCGCCGGATCGGGGCTAGTGGGGCATCGGTCGATCGAATGTAATAGACAAGGAGGCGGCCCGATCCAGGCGACGACGCGCGACGTCGGCAGTACCTATATGAAGGGAGCAGCCAGCTGAAAAGGAGGAGAGATCGACTCCTCTAGTCGTAATTGGAGCGGAAAGCTGCTTCGGGATTCGTTCCCTCTCGTTCCCTCTCGTTACGCTCGTCTACGTCTCGAGAACAATCAATAAAGAGAGCGATCACAAAAGATGCACGAATTCAAAAGCAGCACCAGCTCTCCACACGCTCAGAAGAAGGGAGCCACGCAGAAGGAGCTACGCAAAGTGACTCCACGAGTTCGCCGACCGAAAGGGTCATCGCTGCCATACGCAGCATTTGCGACAGAATTCAAATCTGGCCTACGACGGTCTCCTCGCGATCGATATCGGGAAGTCCCAGACCTCGATGAAAAACCGGAACTCACAAAAGTACGCTAACGACGATACCGCAACCTGCTCCCGGAGTCGTTCGTCCCAGGACAAAATTCCTAGAGATGCACGGCGTTTTCTGATCGTCTGAAGGAGGAAACTCGAGAGTGACCCTCACAGCTGGAAATTCAAGGCAACGCACAGATCAAGACCGCGATATCCACAGGAGTACCGCGAAAAAATTCGCTAGATTTCAGGGGACGTACGAAAACGTCATTCGTAGTCTCGTGAGCCGATCATCGCGGCGAAAGACGAAACGAACATATGTGGGAAAACCGCTTGAGTTCGTTCTGAATAGCGTCGGGGCATGAGTTCTTTCATTCGGACCTCACCCCATGCTCTGTGATCCTCTCGGAGCGCTCATACGGTAGTTCGACTCACGACAGAAATTCCTCAATTTCTCCGTTCCCGCTGCGGTCGACTTCGGGAGAGCTCGAAGGGATCTTCCTGCGTTACCCGCGCTGCCCACGTCTCCGTACGCGTTGCGAAAGGGATTGCGATCACGCTTCCGATGTTGAACTGGCTTGTGACAAATACCGAAAAGGTCTTCGGATGGAGCATTCCGATATCCCGGGAGACTGAGCTCGGAATTTCGTAAGCGCTTCAGCTTGATCTCGACGACGCTGCAGCAATCGTGGAACTGGTTTCTCCACGCGGTGTGAGCAACGGTTGACTCTCCCCATTCTCGGACGAGCTCGCGCGAAATGCTCTCACGGAGCTTCCTGCTTCTCACGGAGTGGTTTCTCGAGGAATAGTAATCTCTCGAGAATCCAAGCGTGACCGAGACCTGTAGACGAGCCTCCATGATCCCCTCGACTTCGAGAAAGTTTGGATATCAACGATTCAAAATCAGAGTTTATGACTCCCGAAACGCCTGAATAATTCCTCGAAGACTTTATAACCCACACTTTTTTTCGGGCGGAACCACACAGCCAAGGTTTAACGTCTCGGGTACTGTTATTCACATTGCTTCCGAGGACGGATCCATAGAGCAAATGTACCCAGGAGGATCGAGGCCGAGTACCTGCGTTTCCGGAAGGAATATTTTTCCGGCAGCAGGGATCGAGCCCACACCGCCCCCGCGCGAGTGGCGTCGTTGCGGAATTTCACGAAGTGAAACGTACGTTTGCACGAGTAGTGACAAACGCGCTGACCACTCGACCGCCCTTCGGTTGAGACTTTATAACCCGGGCGGCAATAACATTCTCGGAGACGACGTTGAATACGACTCTCTGAGTGAGTGAGTGGCTCGCGGAGCGAAAACCCCCGTGAGCTCTGCATTTGCGTCTCGTCCGTGTAGGGCAACGCTCGGCTGAATCTGTTAGTGAATGAGCGAGTGGTTTGCGCCGAGCCCGGACGGCACGTGTACCTTACCTCTAATCGCCACAATGATAAGACTCGACGTTACGACACGACGTAGCCGTCGATGTCGTTCGAGCTGAGGAACGATGGCACCCCGCGTACGAGACCCTAACTGCGAGGGTGTTCCACGCGTCGCCCCTCTACGGCTGGTACACTTCCGCAGCTTGGAGTTCCCCCGAAGCATCGCATCGGAAGAATTACGGGTGGGAAGGACTCTAATCGAAATGGGAGTTGTCGAAAACATGGATCGTCCAACGCTCTCGGAGAACGGGGGGGGGAGAGGGGGGAATTTCGTCTCTCGAGAGAAATCCGCACGGAATGCTCTGTCAAGTTTTTGTTGTCTCGGGCACTCGTTAAAGCGAGCTCAACGTTTCCGTCACCGAAATACCGTTGGCACATGCCGCCCTTTCCACTCTCGAGTCAACGCAGCCCTCAATTTGTTTTACGAGAAGCCTTCAGCCCCACGGGATCTCGTTCGCGGATGGTCGGTGAAAGGAGCACCGTGCCGGGGACCGAGTCTGATCTAACAGTCGATAGCGTTATCGGTCTGGCGGGTGGGAGAGTGAGCTGACAAATCGCTCTGATCGCGGCTACTCTGTCGCTTGCGTCCTTAGTAACAAAAGCAACAGGAGAATGGATTCGACGAGAGATCGGCGGAAGGTGGACGGTAGCTAAGGGAAGCCTCTCATTCACAGCGTGCAGCGCTAATCTCTGGGCCGATAAGCCAACCGTTGACGCTTGCGGCATTGGCATAACCCATAAATCGTCTGATCAATCTCATTCGGGGTGTCACGACTTTTCCGGATATGGAATCCGTGAACTACTTCCGACCTCCGAGGGAGAAGATCCATGGTACGGGGGTGTGAAGTCTCCCGTCATCTCCTCCGCGTCCAGGTATTGGCGTGGGGGGGGGGATGGAATTCCGGGAGCAACGAGGTGAACGAGACTTCGTGCTTGAGTCCCTCATATGAGTGAAGCCAACTTTGACGCGAAACGTGAGGAATGGCTCACCGATGACGGACGATGCGAATTATCAGAAGTTGAGCACCGGAAAAGTGCCATCATGGATGAGAAAGCTCTTTTCCTCCCCCCAATGGTTCGGTACCATCGATCCTCCGGCAACAGTCCTACTAATTACGCATTAGGCTGAATTATCACATATGATCTCAAGAGATGGCATGCTCGATCAGAGAGAAAAGTAGAATCTTATTATTTCATGCCCGATTCCTTAGAAGGATGTCGCAGTCCATCCCTGCACGGACTGAAGTCCGGCAAGTCGATCCGCTCAATGCGTGCATGATTAGACGCCAACCGGAACATTTCCGCAAAGATCCTTGCTCGATGACTAAACTCACAAATTGCTTCCCGAGTCCCGCATTCGTCCACTTTACTGGGAGATCCCGCTGAGACATTCCGCTATACGAGAAGCCTCCGGCGAGGGACCTCATGAATGCACGCGAATAGATCGGCGAAGGAAGATAATTATTATCTGTGATGACAGGTCGAAGCGGCAGACGGAAGACCGAGAGGCTTTTTCACGTTCCTCAACAGGCAAGGCTTGAACAGACTCGACGTGTAAGAGCTTGATTCGCCGTATTTCCTCCCACAGTAAGGCCCAACCGACTGTTCTCCGCGCCGAATCACCGAAGAAATTTCACGATGGACTTACAAAATGACGAGCTTCCTACAAAGGACGGAATCGTCGCAGGTCTCACTCGACTGGATCGCGAGGGTCGAGCCGCATAGCTCCGCTCAGGAAGGCTCGTCTATGACATACGAGATATTAGACATGATGATGTATCAATAATTAATAGAAGAAGAAGTATCAATAATTAATAGAAGAAGAAGCATCAATAATAATAAATCACAATGCCGAGGCTCATCCTCATTCCCGGTCCCGCAGGCGACTCAGGCGACGACTCGCGCTGATTTCGTCGCCAATGTCTCATTCGGCTGTAGAGCCGTGAACACCGCAGTTTTCGACGGGCACGTCGCGCTTCGCTCCTTACGCTAGTGATTCTGATTCGCCTCCGTGCGCTTCCGTCAGCGCATGCATGGTCGGATACGCGCGTGCCATTGTGCCTTTATGATGAACATTACATTCGCGGAGGAAGGGCTCGACGGAACGGAGACATTCCCTAGCAGGACTTTCCCACGAGGGAGGTGGAATAGCACGAGGCCTCAATTAAAACTTCGCGCTCGTTGGACTCGGAACAGCATTTTTCTCCTCTGTTCAGACCGGGTGTTCTCGTTCGTTCCCGTCCCGAGGAGCTCATCGTGAACAACAGATCTGCTTTCGAAGCTCGTGAGCTCGGAACGCTCATCTTCGACTCGACTGACATCGATTCGGAAATCACTCGGAGTACCTAGGGCCTGGGCGGATTTCTTCGCGGAACGGCACGCCGGAATCTCGGTCTTTGACATTCAGGTCGGCGACACGCTCAACATTAGCGACGGTAAGGCCTCCCGCACCGCACCCAATACCTCGCTGGAGCGACCGCTTTCGATGAAGTCAGAGACGGTGGAACCGCGCCATGGTCGCTAGCTGAACATGCATGTATTTTAGGTTCCGTTCGGACGTCGGAAAGTCTTAGCTCGCACCTATCGGCAACTTACTGCACGCTCGTTGAACACAGAATACATCCCGGCAGCTAATTTAGGATCGACTGGAAGCGGGCAAGCAGGCCGGTCGGGAAGACAGGTTTTCTCTCTTCTCTCGCTGGGAGAAGGCGAAGAAGGACGCCACAAAGTTTACAAGGATTGGGTCTTTTCGCGCCAAAGGCCGAAATGAGTCTGACGACGAGCGAAGAGCAATTTTTGCTGCAACGAACAAGCCGAGCTCCAGGGGCGCGTTGGTGGAGGCTCAGGTACTGAGAGATCTTCTGTCGTTCGTAAATGAAATTGCCCTGAACCTAGAGCGGGACGTCTCAGTAGCTTACCCTGTTCCGAAACGAGGGCAGCGATTCAATGCGTCCCGTCGGCCGTGGAGGGGGAACGAACGCTGTTCCCCACGGTTTCCACATGGAAATCACGAAATCGCGCGGGGATCAGGCGATCGGTCATATTGGATACGGTTCTGCCTTGAAAAAAGTGAGGCGAAGCGGCGTATCCTAGGCTCCAAGGACCACCGATCTGGAGCGCGTCTCCTTACAGCGACACCACAAGGATCAGACACGTTTTTCTCTCAGAGAGCAAGCTCGGTAACTGAGGAAATGAAAAACGTGTTTCCCGAATACAAGGAGGCGGTGACTCGCTCGTAAATCTGTCACTCCGTACTGGGAGGATCGAAGGAAATGGACAGCGAGAGAGCTGAATCTTGTTCACTCCTCACAAGCAACACCGACGACGCGTCAACGCACAATCTATCAACTCCACCCGGGGTTCCTTCCGCAATATGAAACTTCGAAATTTGTCATTGACTGCTCAGCGTCCACGAAGTGTAGCGCCAACAGTATCCAAGTGCAGCCTTGGACTTGTTACTTCCACGAATAATACTTTCACTCTCATATACCCCACAGAGTCCGGATGGAGCCAGCTGCTTGAGGAACAACTTTCTATTTAGGGATATTTGCCCGTCTCTGCGGATCACCAGGACGCTGATGCCGTCTTCGCCCTGACGTCGAGCGGGAATCTCGATGCCGATCATATTAGCACGATTCATTTTGAGAGTTACGCAATTCCTGAATGGCGGGAATTATCGACTGCTCGATCCAGTGTTGAATTCATTGCTTTTTTTTCGCGATCAAGATGCATCGACTAGTCTGAGGTTTTCGTGGCCACCGTGTCAATCCTACGGCGCGGCGCTCTGGAAATCAATGTTAATCTTCTCTTGGATAAAGAGCCTCGCCAGACCAGCCTCGGATTCTGTGAACGTGACCTGCATCTGCAATTTTCTTTGGAGAGCTTGCCTGAACCGATATCGAAAGAGGGAGGAAGCAGAACTTCGAGAGTTCAAAATGTGCGAACGGGAATAGGGGCTCCAAGATGAGTCTGCGGAAGTGCCTGCATCGGTAATAGTTTCCCATCCTACAGCGTCAAAGAATTCCACAGACTAACAAGATCGAATCAAACAGACCTACAAATCGATCGACCTTTTCCCCCTCGGTGGTAAGTGGTTACAGCCAGGATTCCTAGATCATCTGCGCGAGTACCGAAGCATCACCGTAAAGTTCCGCGTAATCCCTATCGGGGGTATCGAGCGAGCGTGACGAGCAGAACGTCTCGCACGAGTCCTAGACCAATGAGAAATTCCTTATTCTCCCGCCACCGGCCTGCCTGTCGTCGATGGACGGGACATTCCCGCGTCGCTGGAGTTCTTCATCTCACGAAATTCCTCAGAAAATCGAGGATTGGCTTCCATCATTCATTCATTCGATTAGGAAATAATTGTGACTTTCGATTAACTTTTTCGGGCCCCGAACCGTGTTGCCGAATGCATCAAAATTCCCGGTCCAGGAATCAACGCAGAGGAGATCATCAATTCATGCAAGTTGCACCTATCTTGCTTCCGACAAGCGGATCCCGGTCGGAGTTCTGATCATTCGGAACGCGGATTGAACGACCCAAGAGGAATGGAGTAGGGAGAGATATTTCTTTCTGGCGAGCCGCGACATTTACTACCCCACTCAAGATTGATGAAGGGTCTCCGGAACGTATGGATCTATAGCCGACAAGCGGCATGCGTGTCCTTCAAAATCCATTCGTGGGAAAAATCTATTAGGAGCCAGGCTGGGCGAATGTTTCACATCTCCTCCGCCGCGGCGATTCCGTTCTCGTTTCTTTTGGTACAGGTTCGCGCAATTCAGCTCAAGGCTCGAATCTGTTCATCCAGAAGTCTGTACGTGGGCGGCCTATGTGGCCAGTAAGTGAGTGGGTCCGCAAAAGTTGGTGTTGAACGGCGACTAGGAGAGGCTTTGAGAGAGAAAAACGTAGAAAAGGCAGCATTGATCGACGTCGAACGATACAGCCGAGTCTAGAGAGCCGGCTGTAAGATGGATAGTCTCAATAGCTTTGGCTTGTCGGTCGGGAGCCCCCGAGGGGCGGGATAAGCCGGAGGGACTGGGACGAGCGGTCGAGCGCGAAGCCGAGTTCGCACGTTCTGTTATTGAGTGTTGCATATTGGAGCATGAAATATTGAAGCTTCCGCACTCCGAACTCCGACTCGTAGTTTCGGCTGTTCCACGAGAGCCCCAAGAGAATCTGGGAGGCGTAAGCGGCGGCGAGGGAAAACATTGTCTGAAGAATGCGTTTTTGCATCGAATCGGACATGCGAGTAGTCTGGGACGAGGCCGCGTCGTTCGCCGCCGTCTCGACGGTTCCTCGCCACGGCTGTGCGAGGTCTGCGATCCACACCGGATTGAGACAGGTGGAAAGTTTTGACCAGTCCGGGTCTCCAGCGGAATGGATTGAGGTAACTTGTACGGAATCGTAGTTTCGTTGGCAGTTCGTTGGCCACGGACACTGTGTCACTAACATGGGAACGCCTCGGACGGCTGATGTGATACGAGGAACTCTCACCAGACAGGTTTGTCAACAGTCGTTCATTTTTCACTCGAGAAGATTTCGCTGTCGGAACCATCTGTGCTTGCGGAAGGGAAGCGGGCAGCGGCGCAAACGAGCAGTGTCTTGAAGATGTTGCTCAGTGTTCCCAATTCGTCGAGGCCCTTTGCTGAACGAATCCTGAAAATTGATTATGAGAGATCAGATAGTACGCAGGAGTTCTAAAGACTGAATTTGCTCGAGTGCTTACGGCCCCGAAAGCGTGTCCTTGTGCACCTCGCGGCGCCTCTGGAGAGTTGACCTTCATTTCCTCGGTCAAACCGATTTCCGATTTTTTTCTATCATTCCTCGGTAGGACCCGGGCTCTTTCGGCTGTTTTTCTCCCCGTTTGGTGAGCAGAACCCCTTCCTCGGATCCTCGGAGGAGGTATATCTACCTATGACTATAATTTGGAACATCGCTCGGATATATCGGAGCTGAAAGTCTCAACGCTATGCCGCATGCCGCACAAGCGGCCCTATAACGTCAATGTCCTGGTTTTGTGAACTCTGGGAGTGCCAACCCTGCCGCTGCCAGCCCTGGCGACGGGGTGGCTTGCTTTCCGGGTCGTGGGCGACGACTGTGCTTGTCTTGAGGTTGCTGGACTTGACTTCAAGGACGCTTCAAACCTGTTGGGCAGAGAAGGGGCAGAGGGAGGGAGGGAGGGACTGACAGACAGACAAGGGTGGAATCCCAGATACGGGAGTCATGCGCAGGATAAGATGGAGCGGGGCGCTCTGAATGCAAAGAAAAGGACGAAGTCGAGCATGCGTCAGGACCAACAAAACGCCGACTCGTCGACGGCAAGAGCCGCTCCGAAGAATCGAGGACAGGACTGCGAACGAGCTCTAAGGAAAATCTCTGACAACGCCAGGCAGGACGGCGAGAACGCTGAAGGAGACAGTTCCTTCGCCGCGCGCTCCCCGCTATCTAAGCCTCATCGTTGCCTGTTCAAACACGCAACAACCGCATTCTGGATGAGTTTTCCGGGAAGTTTTCTCGGTGGTCGTTTCATAGGGCGGAATTGGCGTCACCTCCCTGCGGTGAAGTCTTCTCGCGGATTTCTCTTCGGGAGTTTCCTCGCGTGTTCCTCGAGCTGACTCGCTTGATTAGCTTTGCTGTCATAGCCAGGATCTCGTCAAGTCACGGCGGACTCGCGGGCACCCTGAAGTTTGATTCGGCAGTCTCCCGAATCTGATCGGAGGATATTCATGTTCCGACAAGGCGGCTCACCGACTTTTTTAAGCGCAAGAAGAAAACTTGCTGTTCTGAGAGAGGGTCAAGTTCTCTCGGGAGCCCGCGGTCGAGCGGCTATTCATTATAGCGCGGTCAAACATGAAGAAAAATACGTGCCCACAAGAGACTGCTGGGAAGTGGCGCGAAAGAATCGCGGCTTGCGTCGACGACGTGGAACTACGTGGCGCTGTGAGGGAAGAGTTTCTCGTACATTAGGATACATGTGTACGTATATGATAGTTGGAGCGCCGATACGAGCTTGTCAGACTTCAGGAGCTCTCCCGAGCAAGTCCCTTAGAGAGTGGGCCGATCAGCGGGAGAATCGATTCTCCCTCCGTGCATTTCGCCCACCCGCTCTCCGCGTATGGGAACGAGAGGAGCGGCACTGTTGCGACGTTCCCGGTAGCAGCCTGCGTCGAGGTTTGGCCCGTGGGTGGCCCCTCTCTTTACGAGAAAAGCTGGCAGGTCACAAAATTTTCTGCCTAAGTTGGATAAACGGGGACGATTAGTGACTTTGACAAGCAGCCCTGCAGGTGGGCGAGAGGTGTCTCGGTCTCTCCCCAAGTCAGGATCGTCTAAGAGTGGGCAAGTGAGATGAAAATCCTCAGGGACAAGAGGACGCTACTTCTGGACGGCTTCTTCTTCGGTCGGGGTTGAGATTTCCTGCCTCACTGATTTGTGTGCGCAGCTGCAACCCCACCGACGCGCGACCGTGCCGAGAGGATCGCTTCAGAATTAAATTCTACCTAAGGTTTGTGAGATCCGCTACTCCGAGGAAATTACGGGAGGTTCCCATTGGATTCGATGAAATCAGCAATGAGATCTGATCTCTCATGCAGCGAAGGTCAATTCAAGATTTTTCGAGTGAGAAATACTTCCAGCTGCATGGAGCACGTGATCGGAGTCGGCGAGGCTCCAGTGAATCTTGGAAGGAACAACGATCGATGCTCGAACGGATGGGCGCGTGGAACATTCGATAATAATCGATCGAGGGGGGGAAGCATACGGTCTGGCTATTCATCTTCATTTGCTCGCAGCTTTTCAACGTCGGCGGCGAGCTGTGGCAGTGTCTCATGACGTCGACGTTGGGGAACGGATTCGGGAAAATGCAATGCATTCTCGGAGCTCGACGATCGGATCCATGGCTCCGAGATGGCGGCGTTCGAAATCGTTGGACGTGCCTACAGATGATCACCCCGCTCAACAACAGTTTGAAAACAGTGACGCAAAGCAAAATTGTTCTGAAAAAGTCGATGAATATCGAGAATCGACTGTCGAAATGGTGCGAATAGTCTCCCGTCGGCGAGTTAGAGGGAACCATCGGGGACGTATGATTTTCTCAACAGCCTCGCGTGCACAATTTGCCAGAAATCTTTTTCGAATAAACAGGGGTCCACCTTCACGGTATCACGCTTCCTCGGAAAATTAGCAACAGCAGCCGCAGACCACACGACGGCCGCATGGCATCCACTCCACGAAATGCAGGCGTCGCCTCGTTTTCCTCGCATCGTTTTCCTGTCAGATCCACATCACAAGCGACCTGACACACTGAGCTCGCTCGTGATTCCCTAATCCCCCGGTGCACGGAACGTGGCCCTCGGTGTTTCCTCTTGCGGCTGGCGTTGCTCATCCTTGTCTTCGTGACAATCGGTTCGGAGTAGCGCGGATCTGCCGACCGAGCGAAATATCATTCATGAGGCTGAGCGAGAGAAACGTGGAAACGACCGGAAATTCTCAAGTAAAGCTTAGGTTTCAGCGTACAGCATTGATTGAGATTCTAACATGGATAGCCTTCCTCGCCCGAAACGGCTAGCCCTCGAGATTATCGCGTGACGCTGCGCACCCCGGTCCGATGTTCCCTTCATTCCCTCGAGCAGAACACCACAGGCCGAGCCGCCCCCCGAAATCGAGGATGGAGCACACTTACGTTGGGGGTGGAACAAAATAGAAGATACATTTATTCATTGATAAGGGTCCATTATTCGATATGTTCTCATCGTGAATCGATAACTGACATTGAGTTGTGTACCTACTTAGCTCGAGCTGAGTTTCAGGGCAACGGACGCCTCCTCGACCTTGAGAAAGAAGAAACTTGTGGTCGTCATCGTTTATACAACAGCCTCGTCATCAGTTTTCCTACGTTGTCGGAATGAATACTCAATGCTGGTCTGGTCTGCTCGCGTCTCCTTCATCCATGCATTCATTTACTGGAATGATGATCTGAGACCGACGGTGACTCGCCGCTAGAAGGTGATTCCAGAGCGCTTGGAAAAACCGCTAGGTCGGGTCGAGCACGATGAGTTCGTTTTCCTTGATCCCCTATATCAGTACGTCTACCTAGGATTGACGCCGTCCCGAAATAAATTAAGCATTGTCAATCAAGTTTTCCTTATCCGTCAGTTGTCTCCGCCGCAAACAGTTTCTACAGGGTTACAGACAGTCTATCGGTGATGTCTTTTAGCACTTGCAATCCGTGATGCGCGGATCCGACGCATTTGGGAACCCACGGCTGTTGTTGGCGTCATGCTGATAACCCTCTGCCCGTATGGCGGCTTAATGTCTACTCCGCATTCTTTTTCATTGGAAACTTCGGCAGCTGTCCTTCCGACGTGTCGCCGCCGAAAATACGGCTGTTCCTTGAAATCATAGATTCCTCAAAGTTTATTTTGATAACTATCGAGTTTGAGTCATCGATCTGTGTCGTTACATGTTATTCCATCCCACGGGAAGAGCTGAGCCCCTCCCCGCAGTGACGCGACTTTTACTCTTCTATTACCAAGCTCAGCCTCGTGTCTAATCTGGACTCGGGCGCGAGGTGCAACCCATCGGACAGTGCCCGCGATTTGATGCTTTCTCTGATCATTGAGGATCAGAGCAAGCCGGGTAGATTCGGATGTCGATGTTGGTGGCGTCATTGTGTTGAGGGATCAGTGACAACGGTATCTTTATGATTCGAGTGAAAGTGAAAGCGCACTAGACTTTGCAGTCTGCTAGCTCCTATGCTCTTCCCACCAACGGAACATTTTGCTCTCCTATTTGATTAGTTCTGCTAGACGAGTATATCTAATTCACAATTAATAGCTTCCTTGCATTATGTCAACGAGATACTTCCTCATCAGTTATACCCTTGCCGTCGTCAGGTGTCTATGCGTGTGGATGAATCGGATTCAGTAACAACGATTATAGATATGTTTACTGCATTTGGCTCCAGAAGTATAACATTCGATCCGCTCCAATGTAAGATTCAAGTGTGTTAAAAGTACATGTTCGAAGAAAATCATCGCTGACAAATAATTCAGTTCAAACTTCTGCTTGAAATCAGTCAAATCAAAATAGAAGAAAATGTAATCGAGAAGTAACGCGTGTGCAATCATGTGGTGTGTGTCATTCCATCGTCGAGTTGGGTTGTTCGCTCGCTTCAACTTCAACTTACTATTCCTTTATAGCTACACAAGAGGGATCGCTAAGAGTTACAGTCTCTTCCCGATCCCAAATCTCCCATGCGGTTAGTATGGCTCGTCCGACCTCCTCACCGAGCCGCTCTCCGCGTTGGTCTCTGGGGACGGCCGGATTGCCTACACCTGATGCGTAGAACTTCATTGTCGTATCGGACAATCATGTATTAACTCAGAATAATTGTGATATAGCCGATCGTCGGAGACGGCTCGATCGAGGAGCTTTTTTTCTGCTGGTGATTTCGCGTGCCATCCCGCTCATCTCTCTCCGTCCTGGGGGTGTCCTAGTCGGACTCGTGCTGAAACGTCATCGGTACAATTCCCGCGGGGCATTTGAATCTCGAAAATATGGTTGCGATGCTGCGGTAAACTCTCTTGCTGCTCCTGCTCTCATTCTTATGTGTGTTGTCAACACCGTCATCAAAGATCAGAATACCGCCGCCGCCGCCGTCGTCGTGATCAATCCGAACAAAGTTGAGTCTATGAGGAAAATGAGCCCATTGATCCACTGCTTCGAACTTCCGTTCCCCTCGGGGGTCCACGCAAAAATGAAACAACTCCTCCAGCAGTCCGAAGGCTGACAGAGCAGTTGAGTGAGCATTTCCCGTTTTTTCATTGATGTTATTTGGTCGCCGCGTACGTCTCCGGATGATGTTCATTGGTACTGATGACGCGTCGGCGAAATTTTCACGCAGACCGCTCCCAAGGATGGTGCGGATTTTCAAATCTCCACAGTACTCTCCTCATCCTGGCGTTCGTGGTCGACGTCGAACTTCTCCCACGTTTGTTCTCTGCCGTGAGTTTCTTTCCGAAATTGATGTCAGCGACGACTCTTTCAAAATCAAGAAATCAAGTGCCGTGTCGTTGGCGTTCGAGACTACTTTTAAAGGCGGCCGACAGTTGACGGAAACTTCTTTCAATAGTTTGTCCATTGTATCCTCGTCTGGATCAGTCAACTCTCGCCGGGCGACATCAGGATTTTTTTTAATAGCTTTTTTTTTGTAGGAAATATATTTCATCCGGCTCTAGGTCCTCTCTTTCGACTAATGTACTTTTTTTCGCTACACTCGTCCTCCATGAAGGTATTTTTGTGGGTAGTGTCAGTGTCAGTAGTAACAGCTAGAGTAGTAGTTAATTAGGAGTAGTTTATATAGTTGAATTCATGAAGGTGTGAGGCCGGCCTGCCATCGGCTACCGGAATCCTCATTGAAGCATGTTATTCACCGAGAACGGGTAGATACACTCCAGAATTCCGGGGTCTAGCAGCGTTCGTCGGTGATTCAAAATCAGCGTATTCGGACACTGTAGCGCGCTGTGTCGGGCTCAATTCAACAGATTAACGATCTCTTCTGTGTATACCATCTTTTCCTCCTCTGCCGTCTCCACCTGCTTTCTGTCGCTGCTCCTGTCTCTCATGCATGCATACATACGAACATAACAAAACAAACGTTCGCCGGCACCCAATAAGTGGGATCCTCGAACGAATTAAGAAAGAAGTCAGAATACGTTTAAATTCATCAAACACAGAAAAAAACTCAGCTCATTCAAACCAACTCATGGTTTTTCAACTGTTTCAAATATTTACACCATAATCCGCTCCGAACGTTCTCGCCATCGATATGTCGTCGACGACTCTTAGCAGGTCGGTGGTCTGCTGGTAACGAACCGAGCACCCTGCGACCGATTGACAGAATGACTGACTGAGAGACTGTTCCTTTGTCGTATACAAATCTTCAGGCAGCCGCTTGGAAGAACTATGAATGTATTTGCTCATCGATGTGTCTCCTTCAAGATCGGGCGTCAAACTTCGTAGGAAATTTTTCGAGGAACGGGATCCGAATCTTTCCCTCGCTGAATCGGTCCCCCCTATGTCGAAGACGTGCTGTCCTCCTCGAGCAACCTGCTTCAACCGAAAGCGTATCTGATGAATGAAACTGGGTATCGGCTGCGTGAACGGTTTCTTGCGACAGCTTAAGTGTATGAACAGATGGATGTGTTCCGTCAATGTATGAACAGATGAGCGTACGTTTGCTTTTGTGTTGCATTTTCCGTATGATATCGTCCGCTTGTCGGTCTGCACGTTTGTTTGTCTCCATTGTATGATCAATAGTCTTATCCACCACGAGACCGGCGAGCAATCGTAGACGCTGGCTTATCCGTTCGACGAATGTGAGCTCAAGAAGGGATCGATTCGTCGTCCGACGAGTCGTCTCCATTGGTGGAGTGAGCTCCCATTTCCCGGTCGCTGCGCCGTAGAAGTGACACTCAGCATTGGTTACATTGTATTACACGAGCGCAGACTTTGGACACGAGGCTCTGCTTGCCCCCATTGTTCACACATTCCTTTGTACATTTCAACTCATTTTCCGGCTCAGATTTCGTCTACATCCCCTCTGAAAAACCCTCGCGCATTGTGGCAATCGTGTTTATTTTCCAATCAACGTCGATAGGGCGTCGCGTCATAGCTCCTCCCTTGTTTCCGTTTGCCCTCAATTCTCGACGATTACACCGCCCTCGGTTTCCTCGGAGATGGGTTCTTGTGGTCTCGATCGAATGGTATCGATTGGGAATCTTTCGAGAAGTTGATTTTCCTAGAGTTGTACTCCCTGGCGAGTGTGTGATGGGTACGGGAAGATTCCTGGCTCGAGTCGACCAGAATTTCGGCACCGACCCGACGATTCTGAGACTCATTGACGGAAGTCGATTCCGACTGCGGGGCTCAGATTCTCGACTCCGGTTGCAGACGTCATGCACGGCATGACAAAACGCAAACCGGTACCAAGCTCGCAGCCGGGATGATCTTCTTTCTTCTCCGTCCTTCCGTTCCCCCTCTGACGGCTTCATCTGAAATTGATCAATGTAACCTCATTCAAGATATTATACCTATTCACGATTCTCCGAACTCTTTTTCTGCCGCGAGAACGACTCGGGTCGGCAGTTCTCCTCTTGAAGTTGATTATTTCTGAAACGGAATGACGAATAATTTCGAGGACGGAGTCTCATTACTTACCCCGAGGAACGGTCGGACAGCGTCACTCCCATAGGGTGTACGATAGACGTGCTGAGCGTGAGGGTCCTGGAATGCAGGAAAATATCCCTCAATGCCTGGAAGCTCTCGGAGGACTCGTGTAAATGTCCCATCTGTGGGATAGAATGCTCCCGGAATCAAAAATCGATCCTCCGCATCGATCGAGCGTGGATGGAGATGTTTCGTGATCCTCCGGAGTGGGCTGCCTCGGTTTCCAGACGGAGAGCGGTCAAAGACAGATTAGCTCGGAGCGTGCCATCGAGAGATCCGTGGTGAAGCCGCCGCGAATCTTGGCAGCAATCCTAATAATTTTTGGACATTTCTCCCCTCACATGGAGGGATGCTCCACCTCGAGCTTTGACGGTATCTTGAATGTAGGTCCCTATCCTCCTCTCCCTCAAATGCCTGCTCCCTCCCCGAATAATTCCTCGATTCGCCCGCGGCCCAGAAGCAAGCTGCATTGTCATTCGGAGTGACCTGCTGACGCCCGACGATTTTCGCATACGAAGCTTCCGCAGACGTGAACTCACTACTCCCAGAAGCAACTACCGAAGAGAGATTCATACGGGAAGGCCACCCATTCATCATTTGAACAGAATTCACACGATCTATTGTCACTTTTCCCTCGAGGGATGGTTTCCGTGCCCGCTCGTGCGATGGTCGGTATCGCGACGTGATTTCCTATAGTCATTAGAAATAACGATCCAATCTTTGCGAGAAGCGAAAAACTGCCTCAGCAAACACTTGTTCGAGCCACCCTGCCATACTTCGTATCGGCACCTCAGATAGTCTGCTCGGCAGGCCCACCCATGAACGACGATCCACGCCCAGATTTGAGACCTTTGCGATGGGGCAGTAGAAGAAACGGGTGGCAAAAAAATCACGATGACAGGGAGCGTCCACTGACTAGCCGGCTAGACCGCCTAGACGGCCAAGACCGGTCGTCCAGCTAGCGTGATTTAGACGGCTAACCCCGACAGAGGCGACTATGGCCGACCGTCATGTTTTATGACGTGCCGTGAAGGAAAATATGAGCACAACCCTCAAACTCTGACCTCAGCTGTTTCCTTGCCTCGCGAAGAAGACTGATGACATCGACCTGTTCCTTCATTGGAATCCTCAGGAATGACAGATTTTCCAAATTCAAAGCTGAATGGAGGATCATGATCTTTCGAGGGGAGAGATGTCGCTCGGATCAAATCCAGGGCAAATACCGAAAGTCATCAGGGGATATGGAAGAAAACCCTCCATTGATTGCTCGTCGGATATCGAATGCAAATTCCCACGATGATGGGATGCTCGAGCGTGTTCTGCCACGTTTTCGTCCCCTCCAATCGGGATAGTAGAATCTAGGCTGCACACTGTAGCGAGGTCAAGTGGCTAGCGCAGCGGGTAGCCTGTCGGATCGTCTCGAAACCAATCCGTGCCTCTTGGGATCTCCTTGGAAGTGGGCACAATTCGTTGGAGTTGACTCGGTCCGCTTGATGGGAAAAGGTAGCGAACGGTCACTCGTCGTTGCTGTTCACTGACTGAGTGGGATCAAGATCTCAGCGCCGGTGATAGAACTGTTCCGGACCGCAAGACAGAGGAGGAGCCGGGAACATCATCGGGAGCCCACAGTTTGGGAAGGTTCGCCGAAAAACGCGCGCATCTGAGCACCTTCGTTTCTTTCTTCGCAGTTCTGCGCTCAGGACTGTGTTGGGGCCGGAGGAAGGCGGAGTCGAACGACAAAACCTTCCCAGACACTTCGCTGGAAAATTCAGTTTTTTCTCTCCACTCGAGGCCCGGAAAGTTGAGCCAATCAAGGTCTTCCCTCTGTGACAGAGTTGAGCTGTGAGTTTGAACCACAGTGCCGATAGGCTCAGTTCTTCGTTGAAAAATTCGCCCCCGTGACTTTTTCCACCACCTGGATTCAGACAGTCCATTTGCCGCGCTTGCTGCGGTAGCGTCTCAATCAGCAGCAGCTTTCCGAGGCTGGCTCCACCAGAACTTTCGCAAGTGGCTGCCTATATTCTCAGTCACGCGCCAAGGAATCGATGTCTTGCTCCAACGTTCGTATTTTTCCCGTCATCCTCAGGACCGGACTTGAATTCGGTATCCTGCACCGGGGTCTCCGCAGATGGGGTGATCCCAATTATCAAACCCGTCGTTCCGAATCCACTGGAGCCTGTCGAGCAATCAATGATCCAGAACGAGCTGTTCTGTTGTGGATCGAAACCCCACCGAAATACAGTCGCCTTTCAGGCAGAGCGGACTGATTCGGAGCGACGCGACGTCATATTCCGAGGAGGGGAAGGAGAAATGGGGAGAGAAAGTGCCTATCGAATGGATTGCGCGGCCGGGTGGGAGCTCTTCCATGGGAGCTCTCACTTTTAGCGCTGGTGTGGAGGCCGACTGGAAAAAGCTGGCTCGCTCGGTCGTTCCAATGAGAAGTTCGGGAGCTTGTATCGGGACCTACTGAAGCAGGCGGCTAAGCTTTCTCGACCTGCTCGATGGTTGGGGAGGCTTTTTGCAGCTTAGGGCTCCTCTACTATTTCCCCCTAGCGGAATTTGCCGTCACTGCTCCTTCCAGTGACCGGGGAGGAACTCGCTGGGAAAAAGCTTAAAAAACTTTCAACAGGTCCTCCCACATTTGACTGTCGGAGCGCAATCCTGCTGCCTCATGTTTTCCCGACCGGTATTCGCTTTGGGAGCAGGAGCCTAAAAGACGGATCGGCCTGAACATGTGATCTTGGAAATCTTTGCCTCGGTCGTCACGCAACGTTTCACTTCCACTGTCATTCCCGAAGACAGATAATAATTCGCTCGGGTCTCGGGAGAGGCACTTGAGGTGAGCTCTGATCACGTCGCAACACTATCTTTCTCAGCATTCGCCTCGACGGAACCCACCGTCGGTCGTACGAAAGCAGCTGATATCCCGCGAACCTGAGATTGAAGTCGTTGGGGATGCATTTCGGACTAGATGTGATAGGATTCTCGAGCAGGAACATTTCTTGCTTGTGACGATCTCCCGAAGCCCATCCTCTCGCCGTTGCCTATCATCTATCCCAGGAACGCCGCCTCTCTGTGTTCCCCCCAGGTATTGCGTCTTGCCGATACTCTCAAGTTTCGGTGTATTTCCTCCCTCCAGACGCCATCACCTCGACTCCGTTCTTCCCTGTTGAGTTGCTGAGTTCCCTTCACAGTCCGGTCTTTTAATCCCCTTTTCAGCCTTCCCCTGTTGTCCTCTTTAATTTCGCTCCGCCGCTGCCTGGTCCGAGAAGGACAGTCCCAACCCATCCCGTTCCGGAGTCGCTGAACCAATTTCCAACGGGCGGAAGCGAGAAATCAGCCGGAAAGTGGACTCGAAGGCCATGGGACGTGTACCCAGAATGTGTAGCGAGAATCCTCATCCCGGGAGACTCAGACTCCGTATCCCATCGGAGTCTTCATCTCTGCTGATTATTCACATCGAGGTGTCCCTGTCAGGGAAATCGTCCGCTCGAAACCCCCCATTACTATCAGGGTTCTCTTGTCTTGCCGATTTTGACCTCCTTCCTCGAAGCGTCATCGAGGCCAAGTAATCTGTGTCGCGACGGTCGGGTGATACTGATCTAACTCTCATATTCCCTGGCAGAATATTTTACACCTGCACCACACAGCCGCTCTCGGTATTCAAGACGAGGTCTCGAGCTCCTGCGCGGGAAGTACGCGTGAACAGCGACTTTTTACTTTCTACTTCTGAGGAGGGAAATATCATGATGGATTCTGAAAGTCCGCCGCTTGTTCGGTTTGCAGCATCCAAACTCACATCCGAGGCCTACGCAATGATTGCTACTTCAGACTGCCTCTGAAAAGCGCACGTCTCTCGAAAATTTTCTCCTATGGTCATGTAGCTAAATCGGTACGGAGATTCCCTCTCGGCTTGTATGGCCGGATCGGATTCGAACCGTACGCCGACCGGAGTTCGCTATGGGCTCCGGATCGGAATCCGAGACGGATATGTTAATATTCTCTCCAGATCCGGAAGTTCGTGGGCTCCAAAAACTCGCTCGAGACGGGGGAATCGAAGTGGTATGCATCGAATAGCGAGCGTTTTGGACCGAGGATTCCATTCGAGTTTGTATCACACTGATCGCGCTACCAGGTCATGGATATCAGTGTGCTTCCGCAATCTCTCCAAACTTTCTGTCTGCGGGTGAACGAATATCGTTAATGCACCCCGCATCTCCGATGCGCCAATTAATATTCCGTTCCGCTCAGAAGGGATAGAGACGTTCATGGACACCCGGCGTTTCCACGAAAACGAGTAATTTCCTCCAACTTCTCCGCGGAAGGTTTGGCGTCTTACAAGGGAAGAAGGAACGTGAGTTCCGTGGAGGTGGGCTGATGCCGGAAGGACGATTCGACGGGCTTGCTCTGCCTACGTCGGCGTCGTTTCCGCGTATCTCGTTTGAGAGCTTCCGCGGGAACCTTTTTCTTGAATGCTATGACTCGTTTCTCCTTCCTCCACAACGTTCCATCCGAGAGTCGCAGATCCGACTGGCACCATCCATGCCTGAAGCCAATAACGTGAAATCGTTCACCTCATTTCTTTCTACGCATCACGGCAAGGGCATCATCAACGGGAACAGTGTGCCGGCACGACCAGATCAGTGTCTTTTCCAGCTCCCTGGAGTTTGGAGGCACGGGGCCGCTTCCCGATCCGGGATCGGAGCATCTCGGCAAGGAATCCTTGATACGTAAACAATTGTTGGCGCAGTCATGCTCCCTCCCATCGACGGAGGAGCGGAGTCGTCAGACAGGTGTCGGGAACCGAGCCGCTCCGCAGCTCACGTACCCACACCGAACCATTAAGGCTAGGGTGTCGCTTTCGTGATCCTCCATTGACCTCATTCGTCAGAACACTGGCGTTCCTTGAAGGATGCCGGATTTCGCACGCAGTGTGCGGTCGCTTACACCGGCAACACGCGCTCACAACTCACAAGTTCTTGGGGTCTGCCGATGGATCTCCACGGAGCCGAAGACGACGTCCCCTGAGCGGAATGCGCAATCGCACCGGAATGGCTCGACGCTACGTTTTTCCCTCGATGGTGTCGGATGAGAGTTTTTGTCGGGAAGACAAAGCCGGTATGGACATGGAGCGAAATATCAAATGAGAACGGACGGAGGAGCGAATGCATGGAACAGAGAGCTCGAAACCTCCGCAGCGATGTCAGAACTATAGAGCGCAACTTCGAAAATCATCGCGCACGGAGGACGGTCACGTCAGCGTCGCCGGGACAGCGGTTTCCCAGAGAGCTCCTGACGAAGACTTCCTGACTATGCGCTTGATCAGCGGATACCTGCCGCCGCCGCCCCCCTGTTTTCCGTTCTCTGCCACTGCCTCTGACCGATTTGCCGAGTCCCCACCGCAGCCGCTGCTACTGCTGCTCGGATCCGCAGGCGGGGAATGAATCGACTCCCTCCGGGAGAAGAGCAACAGCGAGCGGTTACCAAATCTGCCCCAAATCAAATTTCATTCGGAGAAAGTGAAGAAGGTGAGGAAAAAAAATGCGCCGAGAAATGGCTATCTGGAAAAATCGAGAAGGCGCTGAGTCAACTTCGATTCGTTTCCGTGGAGTTGCGCTCCTTCAGGGAAGCGGAACCTCCCATTCGAAACACAGAGTCGGTTTCGCACGCGCCTCCAGGATCCGAGCGTCGGGAGGAGGGGAGACGCTTTAAGGACCCAAACCCCCGGAACGATTTCGCAAAAGTAAACAATCGAATATGCCGGACCGAGCGGAGAAAGAACACATGGACGATTTCACACGCTCCAAGAGAGCTGAGCAACCAATAGAATTCTGCTCCATTCAATCGGTCTGAACGATTTCGAATGATCCGAATCCAATACTTACTCCGATCAGGGACGCGCACAGGAGTTTTTTTCTGAACGGGGCCAATTCGAGGTTTGAGGGGGGCCAGACGACCGGAAGGATGACGCGCCTCCTTGAGGTCCGTACTTAAGCATTACGGAAGAAAAATTTCATCGAAAGAGAAGGCGTGATGTGATGACTGAGGAGCCCACATCAATTCTCAGCCTGAGGCGGATTATCAGCCCCAAAGCATCGGAGGGAGGGGTTGGAAAACGTGAGGAACGTGAGGAAGGTCAAAACCGATTCCCTTATCGCATGACCTCCGAGGGAGAATCGGAGCCTTTCATCAGAAGTCGACACGATAGCTCGAAACCTTGAGCGAATCCTTCATCAGCTAATGAATCTCAGAATTGGTCAGAGCTGTGTAGATTCGTATCGCGATTGATTATCTCATCCAGCGGGGCGAAATGGCCCGGATCTCTCTCCTCGACATGACGATAGGCCCGAGGATTCGACAAACGGTTCGACCTTCCGAATTTGAAGTCTTTTCCGTATTCCTATCCGTGGGCACTGTCGCGAAAGACACCTCAACTCCGATAGCTTCGAAAAACTCGGAGGGAGATTTTACTTTTGTACCGCATCTAGCATCGCCCTAGGGACCTTCATAGTCCGACAGATCGATAGGCACGTTTTTTCAAACGTCGAGAGTGAGTGAGGTGACAATAAATCAAACAATCAATCAATCAGATGTCCTGCGCAATATTTCAGTGTCTCTCCCGGAAATTGTTCGACTCCCGAGCACGTGTGTAATTCACCCCCAACCAGACCCGGCCGGGCACTTCGTGCTTGTAGACGACAGACAACGTCGCCGTCGCATCGGCCGGATTCGAGAGAAATTATAATTCGGATAGCAATAGAGCCTAGAGTCCGCTCTCTATGCGAAACTCGGGACTTCTCCGGAGAGCACTCGAAGCCCGAACATTCAGCTGTCATCGCAAGACTCGAAGCCACAATTGATGCTTCCTTCGATACACATGACTCCGAGTCTCGCCGATGACATATTCTTGTGAAAGTGATTCGGGTTGTCAAATTTTCCCACCGATTCCCGCGGGACGGCGCAGCCACGTGCTATCGCAACGGTGACGTTGCGTCGCTGGTCTGACGCAAACGATTTCCTGCGGAGAGATGCCCGGGAATGTCCTGTACCTGAGCCTCCGGATGCATCCGCAAACTGAATTTTCCTTCAAAAGCCACGAGAACGGAATCACGAAACTTCGGAAATCGGAGCCACTAAATACATAAATTGCTACTGTTACTTCCTTGAAATATTCCTATCGATGAAGCATGCGCCGATTATGGAGCAATCTCCCGCGAGATTCCTAGAATCGTTCGCGAGTTTCCAACGGGCGGAAGCGAGAAATCGGCCGGGAAACACTGAAGGGATTGGGGCAGTGCCCCTATGATGCCCAGGGGGGACTGCCCTGATTCCGCCAGAGAGCCTGATTCGATGCCCTCTTCGGATTTTTTTCCCATTTCTTTTCGAACCGTCCTTCGCTCATCTACCGTAATCGAGGAATTCCAAGATCAGTCTTCAAGGAAATACGTCGGAATTCCCGGTCAAATAAGAAGTTTTAGCCCTTCTGCGGGCCATTTTGATGCCTCAGAAGCTTGATGCCCGGGGCGGCCGGCCCGCCCCCTCCTTGGTACGCTACTGGATTGAGGGCGAGCGTGAGAGGAGAAAGCTCGAGGTCGACTGAAAATTAGCCGACGACCGCTTCGAGAAAAGATCAGTGTAAGCGAGGCGCACTTCTCCAGCTCTGGAATGTCTGCGGCACTTTGCGTACGAGATTTCCTTGAGTGGGCTCCAGCGGTTTCGGAAGAATCGTCCATGCATCGGATGTTCGGCAGATTCTTCCAAATCTCCCGATTTCGTGACTCAGCATATCGTCCAGGAGAGATGATCGGCTGAATTCGCTGCTTTGGGCGTCCGGAAAAAAATTGATGGGGCTCGCTACCCGACGGCTACAATACAGCGGGAGCACCAATAAATTTGGGCGATACGATTTTCTGATCGCTTCCTCGAATCTGGCGCCATCAGGTATACCTTCGAGTATCCGTGACCCTCCAGTCCGAGCGGATTCCCGAAGAGCCGGCTCGATCACTCAGCTCATGCGAAGCGATAGAGCTGATTGGGCGCGTGCATTCGTACCTCGCACGCTTCGCAGCCTTTTGGTCATATCGTCCTGAGGGTAGAAGCTCAATCCTTCCCCGCTCCAATGGGTCAATTCATCGAGCTCATGATGAATTGTCTTATCTACGGGGGATCCAGTCGGATGACCGAACGTCTCGATGTGGAGTACGGAACACCGAGCCTGCTTTCCGGCAAATATTACGAATTCAGCAAATCCACGGATGATGGGATTGGCGATTCGTTCCGACACCGTGGAAATACCAGTCACATGAGCGGGGTTGCGCGTCCTCCAACATAGTGGGACGATGGCGTGAGTCCTCGGTGCGCCTCACTCGCACTCGGAATACTCACGGCATGATGATCCCCTAAACTACCGGGACTTCACCCTTGCTCTCATGGCGGTCCGAATTCCAAGCGTAGGGCTAACAGCGACTAGGGACTAGGGCGTGATCTGTTCTTTGGATCTGACGCACGTCGGTAGGTGGTATCTCGGAGACCTTCTTGGGTTTTCAGAACCTCGTTGGCTTGGAACTGGGGAAATGGGAGAAAAACGAGCATGGCCCTTTCGAATACCTCGAGCCAGCCTCCCAGGCGGGAGGAAGTTGAGAACTCGCTGCGACGATCAACCTACGATATCTCCTACTTGTTTGATAACATACATATCATCCGTAGTCATTGGAAAAACAATTTCCTCGCGAATGGCAGAAATGAACGCCGGGGATTCCGCCAGCGCGACAGGATCTTTTCGCGTCTCGCGTACGAAACAACAAAGGCGCAGCAGCGACAGCTAAGGCCCCGGAATGTTACGCTCCCGTACCCCGGATTGAGGCGTCCTCGGAGCAAAACAATCAGAAACTTGAAACATTGTTCCACAATCGAAGGCGCAAATAATGGAATTCAATCTCCCAGCCAGCCAAGGACGACATTGCGAACACTCAGGTCGCATCCGAACGGCGGGAGGTCCCAGAGTACGCTGACAGCCGCCGCACCGGCGCGGCGTACGGGAGAAGAAATCACTCAGAGCGCTTTGACTTCCAATCGGACTGTTATTCTCTAGTGCCGAGCTCAACAATCGCAGAACTTGCCTCTTATCTGGGGCATCAGAGTCACCGAGGTGTCGCAACGAAGTGTTCCATCTCTCGACGTAGAGAGCGGGAGACGGAAAAAAAACATCTCGGTGAGGAGTTGGTGCTTGCCGCCGCGCCGTCGCGGACGATCACGGGTGGTCGGCCAAGCAGCCGGTCTGGCTTTTTCTCGCTCCGCTTGCTTCCTCGGACAACAAGGTCTACCGCCGCGCCGCCGTGTTGTCAGAACCGAGAGAACGGATGTGCTCCGTCTCAAGAGAGAGAGACGACGTCCATGCCGGTTCAGAAAAGACGGAGGGGATGTCTGTCGAGCAGCTCCTCGGCGCGAACAAACTCCCGATGGATCAGTGAACTACAAATCTTTAAATCCCTCATCACACCAGCAAGCCACGCAACGGTGCAGTCTGTCCGCGGACGGCCGAAGGCGACTTGCGAACGTTTCTACGAGCAGCTTGTTGTGGCTCTTTCCGTGGGTATAGTATGAGTTCGGTAGGAACAAAATGCGATTTCCATTGTTCGGCGACCGTGGATAATCCCGCAATCAGCTCCCGTCATGATCGTATGAAGCGCGCTCGGACGATTCAATGGGAAGGCTCTCTGATCCGCGGCTCGATAGGGAATTGAAATGTTTTTCTCCTTTTCTCGTTCAAAGGGGTCTTCGCCATTGTCTCCATCCCCCGCCCCTCCGCCTCCCCTTGTACGGATTGACAACTCAGTCGCGGCTGCCAGGTTTAATCTCGTCCGTCTTCTTTCTTCTCAATTCTGCGCCACTCGAAGGTTCGCTCAATGAACTCCCCATTACACTCGTCATTTTTTCACTTCGGAAAAATCAGAGACAGATCTCCGGGAAGCTGATGGAAGCCAACAGGTTGACGGAGCCGCTCCCTGCCGCTCTCGCCCGCTCGCGAATGATTTCCAGCGCATTCGGACGCCTACTCACTCAGTCCGCTCGAGACGGAGACAACTCACCTAACCCGATTTCCTTTCTCTTTGCGGTTGGTACCAAATGAGGAAACACCGATTCACCGATGCCGACGCCGCCGCCTTCCTTGCCGGCAGCGACGACGGCGGCATCGTCGAACTGCACTCCTGGAGACGCACTACGATCCTCGATTAATAATTGAACGTGGAAAGACATTTCAGGTTGCGTTCGGAAGAGTCGGCAGCACACCTCACGCCCAGCACGTCTAACATTGCTCCCTAATTACGATTTAGGAATGATCGAGCTGATCTACTCCATGCGGAGTGTCGGACTGTCTGAGGGTTCGCGTGTTGGCTTCACCACGCTGTTGAGAACCTCAGGAGAGAGTTCCGGGACCCCGTCAGGAAAGGGCTTACCGGAGATGTACGACGTATCCGCCCAACAGGTCTTCTCCCGCTGAGGTTTTCTCTCTGTATATGTCTTCGATCCGCTGGTTCTTCCTCGATATTTCAAACGATATTTCAAACCCGACTTCCATCAACTCCAAAGATCCTACGAATTGAACTGGCTGAGGTATTTTCCGGCCTCTTATTCGTAGAATATACATATGTGCGTAAATCAGTCCGACTCGCGCCCGATGTGCGTTTCGCTCCAATGATGAAAGCATGCTCGCGTGTCACGCGATCTCGCACAACAATTATTGGGAGAGCACTTCGATTGTGGATGAGTGCAGGTCAAAGAAACAATAAACTTATTTTGCTTCGCTGTCCCGCACTCGCGAGGTGAACGAATAACAAGAGAAAGAGTATGAATTTTCATGTTGATTCTTGATCAATGGGAGCATCATTCACATACATGTAAGACGGGATCGAGGATTTGTCATTACGGATCCTGTCGGGTGGTCTGAGGCTTGTTCGCGGACGCGGCACTGTATAGCAGACTGGCAAGCCGAAAATATCGAATCTCCATAGAATTTCTTCTATCGAGTATTGGGAAGATTCCCCTCTTTGTTTCGGACATGTTGGTGAGGTTGTCGTTTCGAGAAGGGGTTCTCCGAGCTGGAAACCTGACCGAGGGAGACTCGAAATCTATGCGAGAACCCTGAAGGACCCCCCAAAGACCTATGGGGGAAGTTTTGTCGGAAGCCCTCTCTGACGACCACCTTAACTCAATCGACCTCCATACACTGGAGCAGCGCCTCACGAAAAAGCCTCCGCCGAGGCACATGTTTCCCTTATTGAGGTGCCGGTCGAGCTGAAGTTCCGAACCCCCCGTTGATCAACCGAAGTCCACGGCGAAATTCAATGAGGAGCAATCACCGTAGAGGGATTGATGTTTCTCTGAGTTCCAATCGTGATAAAACAGCAAGACAAAACTCCCGGAAGTTTTCCCCGAACCCGGGACAGAGAATCTCGAAACACTCAGATAATTTCTGCCACGCATGTTCTCCCGTCGCATTGTGCTGATAACAGAATAGTGAAGTTGTGTCCTGAGTGAACACTGGCCGAGTCGCAGGCAGACCGTCAGGCCGTCAGGTGACGTTGAGGTGACCCTATGAGCACTCATGCACTACGCTGCTTACGTGGCATCCAACCCCTAATCCATGTCTGCGCGGACGCCAAAAACTCAATAGATAATAGTATGCTATTAGCATGTACGTCGTAACCTAGGCTCGGGTTATCGGTGACAAGGGAGACGGTCTCGGGCATAAACGCACCGCCTGCCTTGAGAAAGGAAAAGGAGAAATCCCACAAGCCCATGATTCTGGATCATTACAAAAAACCAAAAGAAAGGAGATGTAGAGAAGGAGCTTCGGATTTAATGGCTCGTGTTTGGAGCTAATGTGGGCAAGAGTGTTGAGTACGCGTAATTCTTTTTGAAAGCTCCGTCAACACTTGAACAACCCGCCGCGACGGCTCCTTTGAAGAGACCGTGGTAGGGCAGGGGCGGCTGTTGAAAGAAACGGATTAGTCCACTCGCGAAAGTCTTGTTCGATGGTGATTGAATTAGCCACCGTTGTTCCCTGACAACATCGGCTCCCAACGCCCGCTCGACTCGGAGAGAAGTCGGAGGGAACCAAAGTAGGGCTTTTCGAGTCCGAAAAATTTCCGCCGCTCAGAACCGGACTCATCGGGAGCAATGCGATATAAGGTTCGGAACCATGGCTTTCGTTACGCATCGCTCGGAGCTGGACTCGAACGAACCGATCCAGACGATGGAATTTCGCTGCGCAACTTCCTCGGGAACTCTATTCGACTCCTTGAGCTCCGCGGACTCAGCCAGATACCGGAACAGTGCTCCATAGAGACCATACGCGACCGTTACCCTGTTTCGGTTTCAGGACGCAAGACAAAAAATCACCGCCGGAGGCTGATACGCACGTTGAGCGAGTTGTGCGTCGAGGTGAGTCTGCTCGCGGACAGATTGATAGATACATACATACATCGGAAAAGAGCCCGCTGAATGATCTGCTCGCAGAAAAGTGAGCGAGCAGGTAAGCAGACCCAGGTCTGAGCTCCTTTCGGAACGGCGAAATCGAATCAATTAATTGCCCGTGCAGGGAACGACAAAAAAATCAAGGGATAGAGACGAGATGGAAAAGAGAGAGATGCGCTAAATCGAGTTACTCCCCCAGCCGAGCCCAGGACGCGCTTCCTGAGCCCCTGTCTGAGGATTTGTACCGCTTCCCCTATTCCTCTTCCCGACGATCCATGCATGTTGCGAGTCGACGAACAATTAGCTCGCTGACTGATCCGCCGCGATTCGCTCCGGGTTCCTCCCGCCTCCGTCGACGGCTCGTCGTATGCGGCGATGAGCAGGGCTCGGCACTCATGGTAGAGTCGCGAAACTTGTCACCTGGAAGCACAAGATGAAATGATTCGCGTTCCGCACGGGGAGACGCCGAAAGCTCATCGTTTTATCAAGAGGGGCAGCAGCGATTCCAGGCCAATTGGAAGACAGCCGGATGGTTCCATGTCGCGGCTTCAATTTGAACACGATGTGGTAGTTGCATAGCTGGGTCCCATCGTTCTGATCCTCGGTGACGAAATCGTCAAGTTTCGGATTCAGAAGCGGAGCTCGGCGTGATGATGAATTCACGTACCATATATACGTATATTCTTCTAGCTAATCGTCAAGGCAGCTTGCCAGCAGCGTGTTCCGGTTGCCGAATAGTGTCAGCTCTACATAGCACCGCAGAGTTCTCATTTTACGCTCGCGGTCTCCATCCGCTGCTTTATATTCTGCGTCCACGCAACCAGACTCAAGTCGGGCTGCTGTCAGGTGGATGGGGGAAGATGTTCATAGAGAAGAGATGATTTTTCCGTCAACGCATCTCTCATCCGCCCGCTAGCTACGAATATCCGCGCTACTGAGCTCTTGCTTATATCCGGCGACCGGCGACGATAGTTTTCCGAGCGTAACGTAACAACGATGTTCTCTCAACGCGTCGAGAAGCTAGCGTTCCCAAGAAGAGCGAAGTCAGTCAATTCTACGGCGATGAGGCGGCGCCGAGCGCGTTCGTGTATCTGCGGCGAAAAACTCTACACATGTGAATCTCTCCGAACCGCCGACTTTCGATGAGGCAACAACGTCGGAAACTGTTCGACCGAGTGATTGCGCACGGCGAGCTGTTGTCAAACCCGTCCACGAGCCACCAGCGTTTTCCTTAATAACTTGAGCTTGTAATGATTTGCATCCCCTTATTTACCTGATGTTCACTCATGCCGCCGCCGTCATTTTGCCGAGAGCCTAAATCCTGCTGCTTCCTGCCGTCGCGTCGCCGACTCGGATCTACATCCGTCGTGTTCGCGAGCCTTTGCGTGCTTCCTTGTTCCTCTCCCTTCGCTTTCCTCAACGTACTCCGAACCGCCGCTGACGATGCATAAGGCTCGTGGTGGGGAATCACTCTTGATTCCCGATACTTGCATGCTTTCTGCAGAAAACGGGTGCTCCTTGACGAGGGAATTCCCAAATGGTGTTTTTCGAAAATCCCCCTTGAGCGTAGGACGTTCTAGCACGTATCGAAATTGGTACCGACATACGAATCACCGAGACATCCGTAGCTCTATGTACATGTAGTCGTAGAGCTCGCTCCTTGGAACGTTCGGGTTTCGTGTATGGGAACCGCGTAGGTGACGGGAACAAAGAACGCGATACAGGGCCCGCTCTGGCGCATTGGAGCTGGTCACATACACACGCAAAACGCCGAACGATAGAACGCGGGATGCCGTGCTACGGCGAGAGTTGTTACGATCTGGCTCGGGGCAGTAATTAGAGGCTGAATCATGACGCGGACGATACTTTTCCAGCGGTGAACCCGAAAATCTGGCGTAGCGGTGGAAAAATGCAGTTCGCCGCTGTGTCAAGATATGCGACACCTCGCACTGCGAGCTCGTCCGCTCTCTGGAGAACTGGTCATTCCTCCCCATCAACGGTATTTCCCCTCATCGAATTTTGCGGTACTGGAGCATTTCTGTGTGGTCACGGATCTAGCGGTCCGACGGGAACACGATGTTCGACTGGTCACCTCTATGGATTCATCAAAGGATAGGAATCAGATTGTGGTCTGACAAGATTGCAGGTATAGAACCTTCCATTCTGCTGGCGACGATGTTTTGCTAATGAGGACATTAATCTCCGATGTAGTGAAGTAATGAGCGCTCATCTTTATCGCTCCCGTTTCCGTAAGCGTCGATCACCCACTAGGGAGCGATTACCATAGCAACCGAGCCTTATTTCCTTTGCGTGGAAAGAGTGCGCCAGCGTGTATGCGCCAGCGTGTATGCGCCAGTCGAGTCACAGGCTGCAAGACACAACACCGCATGTCGCATGCTCCGGCAAACTTCATTTCCCAGTCGGAATCTCAGCTACTCGGTCCCGGTATACGGGACCTGAGTTATCGTCACTCGCCGAGACCAAGAACTCGATGATCTTGACGTCGCGGGAACGTACCGATTCTTTCAGAGATCTGAATGAGTCTCCGCTCTGGAACCTGCGTGAAGAGAAACAGGATGACCATCGGGAGCTTCCATCTGGAGTAATATACTGAGATCACGTAGAATTCAATCCTTCGACGAAGTTCTTGGCTCCCCTCGGCGACGTAACGAGGTTTGGGCGCCCACGAAGAATGTCTCCGCTTTTTCGCAGGGAAAATTTCGGCACATGATTCGCAGCGCCAGGACTCCGTTCATTTCCGCAGATTTCAGAGGAATTGTTGTTCTTCGAGGGATTCCGCCCCGGAATCTCGAGGGGCGTCGTAGTCGGAAACTCAATTTGAGTGTCATTTTAGTTTGCTGAATTCGTTTCCAGCGAAAATACGTCGTTCGCTCGCCGGTCTCCCTCGCTTCCGGAGTCAGCGTTGTTGTCATCACGAGAACTCTTTGGTGTCCTTCTTGAACTCATGATGTATGATGCGAACACCCGGAAGGTTTTTCTTCGGGACCAGGATGAATAGTCCCTCCGATCTCCAGATCCAATCTGCGATCGCTCGCGAGATTCAAACCGATTGAGCTCGTCTATCGAGCGACGAGTGGGGATCCGGAGCTGCTAGAAGGTCAGCATTGTCCGACACAGATAGACCGACTCCTTCTGCGTAGCGTATCGGATCCAGGTGCCAGAGCACCAACAACGAAGACAATCATCACGAACTGTAGGTGGTGGGAATCTTCAGATTTTACGAGTCTTCAAATGGAGGAACACTTTTCTCCCGCCCTTGGGCTCGTTGCGGAAAAAATGTCGAAAATCTTCCGTGACAGCGAACATTCGTTCGGAGGGAAAAGTTCTCGCTTCGAACGTCGGGCCTCTTGGAAGATTCGTCTCGACGCCTGAGCTGCGGCATTCACACGAGTTCGGGGTCGCGAGAGACAGCTGCGAGCACGCCGTTCACTCGACCACCGCGCGTGTCCCAGAGGGGAAGAGGGGGAAATTTCTTTTCCTATAAATGAAACTGTAAGGAGACCCCAGTCTTCTTCGGAGCGAATCTCGCAACTTCACAATAGTGGAACCGCAGAGTAGATCCCGGTATTCGCTCACCCGATAGGGAAAGCTCCGGAGCGAGCTTCAACAGGCCGAGGGCTTCTGGTAGCTCATTTGCAACGAGCCGGATAATGTTCACAGTCCCGTCGTGAACGTATGCAAGTCCCTAAAAACGAAGGAATCCCGAAGATTGGAGAGGAATGGCTCGTTGCGTCCGCCCCCGCTGAATCGTCAAAAGCTACGCTGCGACTCTGAATGAGAAACGGCAGATTTCGCGCCCACGCTCGTACCGTGAGATCGTCACGCCACTCACCCAGGACATTCAATACCTTCGGTGTTCTCGATAGCCGGATTCGCGTTGGACCTCGTGTCGGAACCCGTGAGCGACCTAGCCCGTTAGAATGCTGCGAAAATCATGCGAACTTTGGTGTCCGTCTACTCCTCCTTCGCTGAGTGTGGTTGTCACGATTACGAAAACAACTCGTAACGGGAGAGTTGAATTTCAATGAGGCATGAGAAGGTCCGCATCGTCTTGCTCTCACGCGCGCGGACTTCAACTTCCGTGCGTTCGGAGAACCGACTTCTAGAATCTCGAAGCTGTGCGGTGCGACGAATACTTGAACCAAACACCTTTGAAACCATGAGCCACTTGCGGCAGGCCATCCCAGCTGGGGATATCTCCTGGCACGAGCGATCTGCGAGAGTCGTGCAATGCATTTGGTCTTTCGGAGCTTCAGGTGGAAACGGCCTCGCGCATTCCCAGCGTTGGAAATTGCCGGATTCCAGCTAGGGGTCCAAGATTGAGTCTCGAAGGTTGACTCCGATCGTTTGTCGCATCGAGTTTCGGTTTGCCGGATATTGAAGTCAACATGCTCGGAGGGATCTCTAATCGCAAATTTGGCGCCTCGCAAACAGCGGCGAATTTAATTTATCTTCCGAAACGTCATTCGTATTGTCCCGTTGGCCGAGGAATGAGATTCCGCTTCGACGAAGGGTCACGCGGGGAGATCGATCGGGCTTTTCGAATTGAGCTCTAAACCACTCATTCCGCGGCAAATTCGGATTGGTAATTTTTCCTTCTTCCTCTTCCTCTCGCTTGACCTTTTCCCGTAGAATCCACGCAGTTCCGGGTCGGAGAAGGATTGCTTGGACTTTTGACCCCATTCCGGCCGCCTCCGAATACTTCTCCGAGTGAGAAGTCTTCGGGTATTCGTTTCTGCTGATCTATCATAAAAGAAAACCATCATCTCATCTACGGAGGCCAATCTGATAGGGACCTCACGAAGACCATAACAAGTCGGAAGGCATCGAGCTCGCCGGGAGCGAGCCGAGCGCTTAACGACCTCATCGCTTATCGACGTTATCGTAGAACTCTTCAATTATGCTCGGGCTAACTTGCTCAGATTCCCTTGGGCAGTCCTGTTTCGCTCTTCCCGCGTCCAAAGTTTCCTCCAGCGCACCCCCAAGGTCGGACTTGTTCCCCCTGCTCAGATGGAGAGCTTCTACAAGAGTTTTCACCCGTTCTTCTCCCATCGGCACCCCACGCCTCATGAGTTCCAGAATCATGTCTTCCCTCGGGGAGTCCGGTCGCCCTTCCATCTATTCGAGAATTTTCGCCCATCGCATCATTCCAGAGCATGAGCAAGTATTCCAGCCATGCATTGGGGAACTCATGGTGTGATACACAAGGAAGTTCGGCCGAGTTCAGCGAATGAGGAATCGCATTCACTCGAAGTCGGATTTTTTGGAGCTACCCACGCGATCTTCCCGTCAACCTTGAAGAGCCGTCATCTCATCGGGTTATGGGATGAGACTTCTTTTATTGGCTGTACTTACCTTCTTTGATATATTTGGACTCATTCGTGACGTTCGGACGTAAATTGAGGCCGTACATTCAATAATCGTGCATTTCGGACCTTTCTATGAGTCCGGTGGCTCATTCCTGGTCTATAAGATCCGCGCGAGCATTCCTTTATCCGGATATCCATCGAGTCTGGAAAAAGACTCGAAGCACTTCTCGACGAGCAACATCCGCCACCATTCAGCGAAGGATCGAGCTCACTTGGAGATTTATCCCCTCCGGGCTGCCCGTTCCCGCATGAGTCGATTCCTCACTCTGAGACCGGGTCGAAATCGCCTGTGGAGAGCCGGATAAGCGGATATTCCCCCGTTGAGGCCGAAAAAGAACTCCCCATCGGAGCCGGGAGGCGGACAATCCGCGCGGCCCAGGACCTGTCCGCTTACGTGTCGTCTCTCTCCGATGAGCGATTGACGATCACATGCCGAGCCGAGTTTTGAGGCGGTGGGCTCACTCAGAGCGCGTGGTCGTTGGTTGCCTGTGAGCATTCCGCCCTGAAACAATATTTCAACTCGATCACTAATTGCGCTGAGTCTGCGGGGCAATCTACATTAACTTATCTCGTCCGTGACTGAGCAATCAACAGGCCAATTAACGACATTAAAGTAAGCATTCGGATGATTAATAAGGCGAAAGGCTGCGGAAACCCTCGCTCGACAGAACCCAGAGACCGCAACACGAGGGAATTTCATTTGCTTACGGCTGCCGCAAGGACGTTCTAATGCTATTGCTATTAATCTTCCGCGTAAGAGTCACGGATGTCTACAGAAGTATTTCCCCCGGCGGCGTTTTTTTCGGGAACGAAACAGCAAATGACCGATCCTACCGCAATTCGGGGGAGCCATATTCAAAATAGATACTCTTCGATGGAGTTTCGAGACACTGGGGTGAATTCGCAGTCGCTCCAGCTCCAAAGTACACAAGGTGGAGCAGCCAAGACGGGAAGTCCGACAGGATGTTGTCGCAGAGCTCCCACGTCGTCGCTAAAAACGAACTACTGTCGCCAACCTATTAACGGACAGCGGACGCAAACACCCGACGAAGTAGCTCGCCTTCTCGCGCCTCACTTGACACTGGCAGCTCGCCGTTCTCTAACCAGCTGTCCTCTTCTTCTTTTTCTCCGGCCCACCCATCGCTATCCCTCAGCCACCTCTCGCGCTGCCGTCGACACAATGTTTGTTCAAGAGGCGCATGGCGTACACACAAACTTCCACACTTTCGGTTGCGTGCATTTTCTCTCGCGTCTCATCACTCTCGCAGCCAGAAAGTCACACGCTTCAGCGTCCCAGCTCTCGAGTTTTTGTTCCTCTCTGAAATTTCGGAGGCGAATCGACTCTCGATGCCTACCGCAGAGCATCAGATCGGCGACTCTCCGCGTTCCCCGACTGAGGGCGAGACGAGGCATATCTGCCCTATTCGATGCTCTCATTCCTCCTCGCGGACCGCGGGGTTCCCTCACGCGAGGGTTTTGCGACATCGAACTCCCGCCATTTCTCTCCCCTGCTCAACCCCTGCCGAAGCCCACTTAGGCTGTTCCCGCATGAATCTTGAAGCACGTATAACCCAACCACCTGTGTTCGTGGATGCTGCCTCTCGTCGCTTTATGCCGACGTCTGTGTCAGTGCCATATGGCGCTTTTTACGGCGGCCGACTCCGGCTTGACGTCTCCCGGTATGAGGGAAAAATCTCCGAGTCAGCACTTCGCGATCGGTAAACGTCGGCCGGGGAGAGATTGTATAACAGCCGAGAGGCTGGATGCCATTTGGTTGACCTGGGAGGAAAAAAACGCGGGAACGCAAGCGATATCCACTTCGTACCGCGTTCTCGCGTCAACGGAGGCGATTATTATCAGCACGATATGGAATCAGCCGAGCGTGAGCATCCAAGAAGCGACGGAGACGCGAGTCCGAAGCATACTGGACGAACAGCGAGGAAGAAACGACAAGCTCATGCTTCAGCGGATACCGAGTTCCGGAAAAGTCGAAGATATTATGCGTGTGTATTCAATACGTCAAAAAGGGAATTCCGCATAGACGATCGAGCTCCTCAGCTAGATTATAGCCGATTTTTTATACGATGCGCAATTTTCTCCAAGCAGCGGCTCGAGATCCAGAACGAAACCGAGAGCTCTGGAGTCGTCCGTTCGTCCGGCTCGGACTCCGCTATTTCCTGAGCATAGCGAGTCTAGCCCGTGGCAGCTTCGGTTAGTGGTATATCTTTCCCAGCAGAGCGGCAGTTCCGTGCGGAACCGTAGCGGACTTCTCTGTTCGTGTTGGTGGCATAAGCATGTTGGACGCGAACGCTCGTACCTAATCTATGCGTCAAGCTCACAATACGCGCGGGCTTTTGCTTGCGGCAACCTTCCTCCAATGGACTGCGTCCTATGCTCCCGACTTTGTTCAAGAACCCCGGCGGAAGCTTTGTTATTTGAGAGGGTCAGGCCAAGCGAAAGGTTAGTGGTCGAGCTCGGGGCGATCTTGTTCCTAATTCGGCTCCTATTACCTACCTACCTACGACCCGCCATGCCCTGGCACGATGAATGGAGTTTGAGGACTGGAGTTTTGGAGGATGTTTGCCAGCTTCTAATATTTCCTAGAACAATTTCAGAGGGGGCTCTTCCTCCATTCAGCCGTTTCCTGCATATGCAGTGGAGCAGATTAGTCAGCCAGCCGGCCAGCCGGTCGGTCGGTCAAAGGATTCGCCGTTGTATAAAGCAGTAATCGCACATGCTTGGCGGGGACCATAATAACCATCCGTCTACGTAGATGAGCTTTGAGCTGTGGCAGGGAGTACGAGATAGGGATCGGGACCCGAAGGATTGGATTGCGAAGTTGAACACAATCGCGGAACCAGTGAAGCCGCCTCCCGCACTGACGAGGAAGAGAGCGAGCGAGGATGCGCCAAGTCACGAATCTCGACCCCGGCCCGCCTGCCTTCCAGCCGTTCGGCTTTGTTCTGCAATCAGGATACAACGACTCGGACCCAAATACTTTCCGTGGTTCTCTAAATCGACGATAAAGACCGGGTAGAGATCGATCTCTGGGGCTTCTGCAGAAGAGAGAGCGGATACTTGGAACGATATCAGATAATTCGATCGGATGAAAACACCGATAATTGGACGGACGCCCAAAGGGTCCAACTAGCGAATCAGGCCATGATTACTCGGCTGATGTACCCGGAATCACTTGTCGTGCAAACGCCTATCGCAATCGGCGCCCACACGCCCATTCGCCCTTAGCGGGATACCGATTTCGAGCTTGAATTTCCCATGATACCAGAGCATCTGATATATTTTCTTACTAAGGAATAATCCCCCTGCCGGAGGAGATGCATCTCGTATTCGATTCGTATCTGACGTCGTTGACTCACTCCGATTCGTATGCTGTCTACCTTCTCTGTCAATTGTACGTCGGAGACGCTCGCTGCCAACGATCTCCAGCTGTTACGACCAACGCTGCGAATGGACCGTGACTGCGGCATCAATCGGACTCTCAGCGACCAAGTCGATACAAGAGGCCGATCTCTGCGTCATCGAGGTCGCTCTCGCCAATGATGTGGGGAAAGAGAGCTTGATCGTTGTGTGCCGGTACCGTGATTAATATACTCCGTGGATAGTCAGATTCCGACCTTCTAGCTCTCGCCTTCGCTGAGCTCGCGTCGATAGGTTCTCGCCTCCGGGAGGCATGTGTGACATGCTGACAATTCCCCGAGTGTCAGCTCACATCGACCTGTGTAGGTTCGTGATCAGCTCGACGGGAGCTTCAGAGCTCATGACGATCCCGAACGTAGAAGCGAGCCTGGGTCGAAACCTCCATTTTTTCCGGCTTGCCTCCCCGCTTCCCATCTTTGTTGGCAGCCCGCCATCACTGTCCGTTTGGAACAATTATTGTCCGTCTGACTGTTGTCGATGGATAGGACGGAGAGAACCGATTTTGAGATTCGGGGCGCCCTACGGACTGACTCCCGAGGGGGAATTCCGGAAACGACCTTGACTGTACCGCGATCCCCGGAAGTAAAGAGCAACAACGCCCCGCACTCGCCTTGCTTGGAGTCGAATGCCTAATATTCTCCGGAACACCAATCTTTCTCTTCGAGTCCATGATCGCGCCGATCCCTTCCGCAGACGATACTTTCCTATTCGGGAGCGGAAGTTTTTCCCGAGAGTTCTGAATATGCGTCACCGACTCGGCAGCAAACATCGGAGGAGGACGGAAGTTTTCCCAAAGACATTGGCTCGCGGGCAAAAAGTGAGGCACAAGCGCAGCGCCGCTCTGGACCGGTTTTTCATGGAGGGACGAGATGTAAGAGTACGAGCTCTGTGACACGGCTCCTCCACGCACGCCTTCCGGAGAATCGTGAATTTTCCATGAACTTAAAATTTTGTCTCGAGCGAATGCCTGCGTCGGGATCTCCAGAAGTTCTACAGAGTCTGCCCGGTTACTCGCACCCTTTCAAGAGTTCGAAACGGCCTCATTTTGAAATATTGGAACTTGCCTCGAGTTGGTGGAGGCCTAAAATGAGCACGCTAAATATAGAGGAACATCCTAGAGAGCATCCTTTGAAGTCGAACTGATGAGCGATGCCGCGGGGCTAGACTATGCTGGTTCCTGAAGTACCCGCTTCGACTCTAGATTTCATCTCGGGCCTCCCAGCGGGTGGGAGTCGCATATGCGCTATGTACACCTCTCCCGGGAGGCAAAACCCGGATACTTCTCCTGCCGTACAAACGATATCGTCCTTCTAGGTAGTTCCGTCCCAAGACCTCCGTTTGGAGGCACCGAGTGATTCCGCGAGCGAGAACCAGCTCGGTCTATCCGTCGCCGCACGTTCCTCTCCTCCGGCACTAAGGAGAGAGAAAGTCAGCTGATTCGTCGAGGAACTGACAGCCCTTGTTCAGTTCATTCGTCTTCATTGGCATTGACTGAAAATTGGAGAGCACCGAACAGAAAGGGGTTCGCTTCAGGCGGAGAAATTTCGAGAGCGAAGCTATATTTTTCTTCATGTCAGAGTTATATACAATCTATCGGTGTCTATTCACTATTTTCCTTCCTCTTTCAGAGAAAGCGAATTCGGTGCTGTTCTGCTCGAGAGCTCTGTCTATGAAAAAAAACTTCCGCTCAGACGCTTCGCAGAACGTGGCACGGAAAATCTTGGGTCACGATCAGCTTCCAAGCCCAGGTCGGTGTTCTCCGTTTCCCCGACAGAATCGAAAATTAGAGTTCCTCATTGCAAAGAACAATGAATCTTTTCACGTTGCCTTCTTCTGGCACTGAAGCAACGGCTAGCCTGGCAAGGCCGGGCGAAGGAGAAACGGGCTGGGTGTCAATTTGGCGGGGGCGAAAATGGAGCAGCCTTTCCGAAGCTAGCTTCACCGGACAACCGAGCCTCAATATGGCATGCTAGCAGCATACAAGCAGACGAGCGAACGGGGAGACGGGCTGGATAGACTCACTAGCTTGCCTCCTTTCCACTAATGGAGGAAAGCTATTTAGCTACAAATATGACATGGGAGATCTGGGGAAGAAGTAATCGACAACAAGCCTCGGAAGTAGTAAAGAAATATCTATTACCTCCTACATATATGTGGTGCATTGTCTGAAACGAGGGCACCTGCCCGAAGAGTCGTTACACTTCCATTTTTTCGGTGGCTGACATATCCGGTGCCCAAATGTCTGTCATTCCGCGAGCCAGCTCCCTGATTCCAGAAGAGCTTTCGAGAGCTCGGCTTGACCCTTCCATAATCCGCTCATCCATGGATCGAAGTGGTCGACGATCTCCGGCTTGAGATTTCCATGGGAAAAATTTGCGAGGGCCACGCATCTTTCTCTTTTTCCCTTTCCAGCTTATTGGAGGCCGTCGCCAGGGATTCATCCTATTTGCGCGGGGAGGTACGCGAAAGCTCTTTGATTGAGTGAACGAGACCGTTCCGAGCGATAAGAATGAATTCGACGCTGGGGAAGGTTAATGAACATGACGCGAGCGTAAATGGACTGATTGACGAATAAACGGCTCGCCGCGCTGCCAGGAGCAGATGTCGAGCCGCAGATTCCTGCCGGGGATTCTCGCTCTGGAGATGATTGCTCGGAAAGCTGATGCTCGATTTCGAAGGAAACACTCGCGGAGAAAAGCGGCTACACCCGCAGCTAGCGCTGGGCAACTTCTTTGGAGAACCGAGTTCCAGCTCACATGTCCAGTCTGACTCATCGGTGTTTCTCAGTCAGTCAGATAAGGTTTGACGCATGGAAGGCGCGTTTTAATGAATACTTTCTGTGGTAATTGAAATCAGATGATCTCTCTCTCAAGAAGCGCGGGGAATTATTCCGAGGCGTTGTTATTGGCTCAGCATTCCCGTAGGATTCCATGCTCGCGCAGGCTACGACTCTCGGCCAGTTATAAAATGTACCGCTCACCTATGCAGGCGCAGGCTCCGGTCCCGATCCAATATGCGACTGCGAGTCGAGAAAAGCAAGGGCAGAACAGGAGAATTTAGGAATTGAAACGTCGCTGTTTCTCTCCATGTAATCTCTCGAATTCCATAGTGCGCCGAGCTAACGAGTCCCGAGGTCAGCGTAGCGGCCGTGGGCATCGGGATCGTTGGCGAAGAGAAACCCGAGGTGCGCGAGCGTAACGAGATTTTAATGTGGAGCCCGCCGACCGTTCGACTCACCAAACGAACGAACGAACGAACCAGCGCAAGTGTTGGGAGCCTGAGACAGATTCTGTTTTATGGTAGAAGTTTTCGCGGCAAGCTTATCTGCTTGCCTTACTGTTTTATCTCCCGGTAAATAAAACAAGATACGACGTCGCCAGGCCATCGACCATCACACTCGTTGTAGGCCCAATGACGCCTCTCGCTTCGGTTGGTGCTGCTCGCTCGCTCGCCCCGCGGCTAGAGCCCGTTCGCCGATTCTGTCTCGGATACCCATCCAGCATTGCGTCTCTCCCACAAATCTCGGCTCCTTGCACGCGGAGGTGGGATCTCCGATCGCGCCCCCTGGAGAAGTATCCCTGAGAATGAGCAGATATCTTGAGTTTTGCCTCACATCGGATTCCAGCCCGAGTTTCGGCTCGTTCTCGAGCAAATAGTTGTCGTACCTCCTCGTCAAGAGTGTCCCAACCATGATCTTTCGCTAGAGTCCCCTACGCAGCGAGGGCATGAGAGTATTTGCGTTCTGCTCCTGATGGAGGCGGGCACGCCAAGCTTATTTTGAACCATGGACATTAGCCAACTTCCTGCCCACATGTGCCCCTTTTCGTACCAAGTGCAAGTGCGAACGAAGACGCTCGTCACCCTCGACCCGAACGCGATTCATTTTTTGTTGAACGATCTGCTCTCACAGCACCCCGGTCGCAGGAACTCCCGTGGTGACGGTGTACCGCCGCTGGCTCGATGATTCCAGGGCGACGACCGAGGGCATTTTGTGAGCGAGATCTTCCCGGGCTTCCCGAGCACCTGGGGAGAGGAATAATTCATTATTTCCGAAGGACTTACACCCAGATTCGAGCCTCTTCTCTTTATCGCCCGGCAAGCGAGCCTCTCCTCACGAGCTTGTCGAGCGCTTCTCCGCGTGTGGTTAGACAGGACGCGACGTCACTGATTGGAAGTCTAGATTTTATTAAACCTTCAGTCTACCAAGCCACTCAGTCACCTCTCCTGCTAATCACTGTCTAGCCCACCGTCTCACTGTCTGAACGCCCGCCAGCCCGCCTGCCTATCTGCCTGCTCACTTGGCTCGACTGCTTACGTGCTGTTATTATGTCATTCTGTCAGCGCGTTCGCAGTGATACTTTCCTTGTGAAGAGATGTCCCCGAGCTCCACAGAGTGACATCGCAGTCGGCGTCCTTGCACGCCGAAGCTCCTTCGGTGCCTCACAGCTCGTCTCTTGTCCGGTCTATCCCAAGCGACTGATCCGCCTGGAGATCTCCGAGGTCCCGCCCAAGGTTCCGTGAAACGTCGGCTCCGAGGACATGCATCGGGAATTCCACGACTCGAGAACGAGAGTTCTGGGTATGCGAGTGTACCGCCATGCAGAACACCCGTGTTCGAGAGCATCGGCAGGGAAATGAAAACTGATAGCTTCCCGATGAATAAGAAGATTTGAAGTGACTCAAGTGAAAGTTAGAGGTTGCAGCGAACTTGCTCAGATACCTTAATTGAATCAGCTGTCTGACGATGCGGAAGCAAGCAGCAGTTTTTCCTGTAATCTTGCTCCGCATTTATTCTCCAATACGAGAGCAGTGTAAAACTTCGAATGAACTTGAAGTGACTACGTCTGTCTGTTCGGCGCGTTTCAGTCCTGTTCGAGTCTTTATGGGAAGCCGAATAGAGCATCATTTCAGCGACAGAAGGACAGAAGACGGTCCCGTGGATCCGTCAGCGAGTCGCGCCGTCCACAACGAAAGTCATCACAGCGTCAAGCGACAGCAGAATCTTAGGCACCTCTTGCGAGGCTCCTTTACTGTGTCTGTTTTCCAATTGACACTTCCTTTTAGAGCCTGACGAACGGTAAATCAATTCCTCAATCAATTAATTTCAATTTGATTCCGAGTTGGCTTAGGCCCTAGGGAGCTGTCTGTGCTCTGTCGATGGTCCTCTATCGACAATGGCGACGTCTTCCCCTGCGGGAAACCCCGGGCAGTAGTGAAAGCCGCGACCGACTTTCCTGTCTGGCTAATGTCGCGTCTGAAGGATCAGATGCTGTCGATCGACCTTGTCTTCGGAAATCTCTCCTACTGTCTCGCGAGCCCTCCTCTCGGACGGCGTCTTCTCGTCCCTCTCGGAAGATGAGCGCAAAAGTGAAAAAGAATCTACCGTCGATGGTGACCGATGAGGAGACACGTAATCATAAATACTCCATCGCTCACCATCCGATAACACCAAATGGTGTTTTTTCCGCTATCTCTCGACTGAGATCGAAAATGATCCGGTCTTCTACAATCTGATCGAGCACATTGAAGGGCTTGCTCTAATTGGAAGGCACCCCGAGCGGGGCTTTTGCGAGAGAGAGATGGGAATCATCCCAATGGAATGTCATCCGTTCGGCGATGCTTGCTTGCACACTCGACGAGAGCATGGCAATTATTTCGCAAGGCCCTCACCACGCGCGGTCGTTCATGGAGCTATTCCGAACAGGAAGGCAACTACGATTCATCGATCACGAATCGAGATTGATAGCGGGCCTCATTCTGCGGAAGGTGCATCCCTCGAGCTTCGACTCTCCCGGAATCATTTGGCAACCCGACCCCCCGGCTTTGGAAGCAGCGCCCATCACTGGTAGGCCGGCACGGAATGCTGGGTCGTCTTTCTCTCTTTTTCTATTTATTGTCGTGGACGTGGACGTCTTCCTGCAGAAACGTGATGTGTCATGTTAGTCGTCTTTGCTGCGGAAATTAGTCCTAGTGCGCCGCGCCAGTGCGCCAGCCGGCAGGCCAACCGGTCCGAGCGGCCGATGGACGAACGGGCACCGAGTTGGGAGATGAATATTGCGGTGGTCAGTCGCTTCTGACCGTAATTTTCTCCCCTGGCAGCCGGAAATTGGTCTAAAACTTAAGCGAGGGCCGGTATCTGCCGTTCCATCGCACCGATTTACATCCCGTCCTCGTGTACCCGTATTCGCGCTCGTTCCATTGACGAGAATCAACCGCCTGCATTTCATTCCAGCGAGGATTCGCTCGGGGTCGATTTTCGTTCTCGCAACCGAATCCAAGTCTCGCGGTAAGCAATGGATTCCTCTCCGCTCTCCGTGGTCTACGCAGTCGGGACTACGAGGGACCGGTCGAGCCCGGTCAGGGAAACCTGGGAAAACCGCCAGTTGGAGCCATTTGCTTTGATTCTCAGCGAGAGTGGAACGGCAGCGCAATGAACGAGCCGAGACGTTTCCCGCTCGAGCGGGGATGGCGCTCCTCGGAATCGGGACTCGTCTATTTCTGTGGATAAAGGCGGCTGATATCGATTCCGGGGGCGGGCTCGAAATAGTTTTTTGTCCACCTGTGATCGGAGCCTGAAGCTTCTCGGTTCGTGTCTGAAAGCGAGAATCCCTTCGGAGAAAACAACGAAAAACCTGACTCGTGCCACTGGAGGTCTTCCCTCCTCCTCGCCCCGCTCACTACTGTTATGGAACATTCGGAGCGACGCGATTACCGGCTCTGAACTTTTCGCCCGGAATATCTCCTTCCGATTCCTATCGGATCAGTGGATACGAGGCGAGGGTTTGGTGCTCGCTCTCTTCAGAAGCTCGGAACATGTGTCGTTCGCCGTAGAGCTCCATATTCCGATCGCGCTGAAGTCGGATCTGATACCGTTTCCCTTGAATAATTCCACCTGAATAGGGAATCGGTCTCCCGAGATAAGCCAAACGGTCGGTCGGTCACGTACTCGTCATTCGTTATTGTTGTTCTCGTGGCGACGAGCTCCTCCACAACCTTTAATCGGCTTACGTCTCTCCCGCCTGGCATTCTGTTTTTTCTTCTTCTTCTCAAAGCTCTCCTCTATCCAGGGCTTCTGAGATGGAGCGGGGCGGGTGAGAGGCCGGATGGAGGAAGTTTTCCTGGGTAAGCCATGGGTGCACGTGTCCTCCTATTTCTTTCTCGTTTCGTGGCGTCATCACCTCAATCATCTCTCCCCGGGGCGATCCCGGGTTTGGAGCTTCATCCGAAACCAGAGCTCAGATAAACAAATCAAGCCAAAACGAAGGGTTCCGGAAGCGGAAACCCCCCTTCCCGACACCGAAAGATTGTTGCTCCGTCTCCCTCTCGGAGTGTTTGAAAAATGATTTTTGCCGGTCAAAATCGAGACCCTTAGGCCCGATCGGGGTCGCGAACGAAGGGGAGCGGGACTCTGATTCCCTCTGAGGATCAGCTCTCGCCGAAATCACGAGCTCTACCGCTTCCAACGAGTTTGCATGCTCCGTCTGGGTTCAATTCCGATGCTGTGATCACTCAGAAGGCGGATGAGGAGTTTAACGTCGAGAAATCGATTTGACCTGCAGTTCGATGGAGCATTACCCACTACAGCGAGTATTTTGCTCTACGTGCCAAATCAGAACCGAAGCGTACGGCCCCTCCAGGCTGAGACCCTGGCTCCAGGATGCGATTCCATCGGTGTCCAGATGAATGTTGGAGACCCTCACTCGCCTGCCACTATCCGGCGCAGGAGTGGATAGTTTGTTGCTGTATGGTTACCGCTGGGCGCGATGGATAGATCCTCAGTACGGTCCAGTGCATGTCTTCTGATGACCATTGGGAAACTTGACTATGGTCGCACCGAGGAGTGAGGGCCAAGCTGTAAAATGCTCTCAATCCACTGCGTAAGCTTGGGAGCCAAACAGAAAAGTCCGGCATGTGATATCAGCCTTGGAATTCCACGCTAGACCAAGCCATCCATCGGAGCTCTGAGCGCTCACCTGGTAGTCTGAGCGTCGGAGGCAGACTGAGTCATTGTAAGTGATGGCGTACAGCGAACGGGTTCACGTCGCTCTGCTAAATAATTCCCGCGCACAGGAAATAGCAAAGTGAAGACCCTCATACGAGATGACTCCCCATCCTTTGCTGAATGCTCCCCGGAGTCGAACTTTCTCCCCACAAATAGTTTTTGTTTTGCTTCGCTGACGAGGACGGAGTCAGGACCCATCACGACGGCTGACTTCGCGAGGCAGGAAAGTTCTCCATCGAATGAAACGGTCAAGCCGCTCCCGGAGCCTCTCATCATGACTTCATACCCTGAAGTTCCCGCAGTGTAGTTTGAGAGGAAACTCGCATGTATGCTCCCCACTATGCAGAAGGGTTCGCATGAGCAACGTAGGATGACGGTCGTCTGCGCGCCTTGCACTGTCGCGGTCCCGGAGTAGCTGGCAGAATACTGTGCTGACGCGAACGACCTTCGCAGACCTCGCGATCCTGTACGATATCTACGCATGAACTTGCTCACATGCCCGGGAAGCAATCCAACAGAACTTCTTGTTCTGGTCACACGGAGTAGGCTTGCTCTCCCGTCGCGAGGAACATCACGACTCAGGAGGGAAAAATAATCACGTGATAACTTCCGATGAAAAGCAAGGCTCGAGGTGTTCGAAATGGAGCTCGCCGGAGCGAATGCGGGAGCTACCAACACCCTTCGGCATTCAGACCCCTCCAAAGAAGGAGATAGTTCTAAGACCGCGCCGGGCATTGTAGTCCATCGCGTTATCAGCACAATGTATGATGCAAATCGATGTCCCCCCTCTCATTGGGATCGATACGCATTTGGACATATTCCAGAATTGAGCCCCATCGGCGGAAATCCGAAGGTGCTGGGGCGGAACTTGTTGCCACTCCCCGCGAATTTCGTCCTGCTCGGGATGAATACAGTGAGCTCCGCTTAGTAGGAACACATCGGGACCAGGCGATTTCGATCCGAATAGGCGGAGGATCCGATTAACCGGAGCTCAAATCAACGGAAACCACGGACTGGGACTCTCCAAGAGCGATCCGATTAAGCGGAGGATCCCTTTAACCGGTGTTCCCATAAAGCGGATTTCACCGTATCCAGATCGGCCTCCGATATCGCATCGCTGGAGAAAGTCTGCCGGAAATCTTCCCTCCATCCAGGAAACGCGGGAACAACATAGAGTGGAGCGGCTCCCCGCTGGACATCCAGAGAAGAATGGTAACTGACGAGAGGAGAACGATTCCGACGCATCCAGGGGATCAGATGAGATTGGGTTCCTAAGATTTGGGGCGCAAGCTTCAGCTCGGACTGGAATGTGAGGTATAAGAAAAGCGGCGGATGGCAATTTTTTCCCTGATGAAATTATACCGATTCGGAGAATGAGTGTCGGCTAAGAAACGAGAATCGACTAGAGGAAAAAATTATCGTTCCATATATTTATTATTGGGATATAGGGGAAGGTAGTCAAGTCAGCTTCCATGTCTCTGTCGCTTCTTTAATCGTCTGAGCCTGGAAAGTCTCCTCTAAATCTCCTAAGTTGTGTTGACATGTGTAGAGAATGGAACCTACCTGAATAAAAAATGAACGCGAGGTGAACCACGAACGCCATCCGTAAAAACGATGAGCTAATTCATGGGGAAACGTCAAGAATTTTCAACTCTGTACGAACAGAAATATTACGCGCTCAGGACTGTCCTGGAACTCCCGCGAAGGTCCCGTATGACGGGAGAGCGATTTGGTTGTTAACCTGTCGCAATTGAATTTGGGGACGAGCTGCATACGAAATCTGTCTCTCAGGAGGAGCCTGAGGTCCGTACTGCACGGCGGCCTCGGCACCGGTGATGGCTGACGAGGTGATGATTACGTCGGCGGGATTTTTAGACTCGGTTCCCAGCTCATTGGTGTTCACCTCAGCACGATATCCGTTCTCATCTGCCACGTAGTTCACGGTCCGCGTACGTCCGTCGGCCAGAGTGATCGAGTACGATCCCTGCACTCGGCCTTGCCCGTCCCCGCTTTCCTGGTGGGAATGACCCCCTTCTGCCCCGTCGGAGGAGTAGGCGAAGTTATATGGGGTGGGAACGTTGTCGTACTGATTGGGAATGTACGCTCCGGAGTTATCGATGGCGTTAACCCGCAATTGGGCGCGCGCGGCAACCGCGAGAGTCAAAACGATGACAAACTGTAACAAGCATGGACGAGAACTTTAATTCCCACCACAAGCTTCCTGAACACTCGAGCGAAATCATGACGAATGCTGCGAACTGGATGCAGTATACTGTCTGAAACGCGGAGCACCCAACGACGGAATCACCGTGTTGCCGCAGAAAACGATAAGCACCTTCATGATCGTCTGATTCTTGAGACACTTGACGGGGGAAAACAGCGAATTCGTTGATTATATAGTCCTTCTCCGCGCAGAAACGACAAGAACATCTTCGGTGCTTCAACTCTCTCGCACGCCACCGGCGACGGTTCCGTGTCTGCGCTCTGGCAGCATGTTATCTCCAAGAGAATCTCAATGAACCACGATCGTTGCGCCGCTGGCTGCTCGGCCGTGGATCGAGCAGAATACCAAACAGATCCGCGGCTTTCCCATTCTCCGTCTCATTCGTACGAGGGATCCGAGAACTCTCCGCTAATTCGAATTATCACCGAGAAATTATCACCCGATCATAAGCGGTTTCTTTGTCAAAAGAAAGCACCGCCGAAAAATGGAGAAAATGGCTCCCGCCATTCTCTCCATTTTTCAGAATGTGCAGTTTCAACATTATCGGGGGCTCCATCCATTTTCGGGGGATCCGCATCACAATGCGTTGTCTCCAGCTCGAGTCTCTCTCTATCTCGTGAACTACACGAAGAAATATAATTATTCGGAATGGAAAGGTAAAGCCAGAGCCGCCGTCTCTTTGTTGTGGCTCTGGGAATGACTTACGTTACGCATCTGTTTGGATTACAGTCCCGATAACCTTTCGATGACCTCGTGAGCTTGGCACAATAAGAGACTTCACTTCGATTCTTTTGATTTGGCTCATGAGTCGACGCTTCCAAAGTTGTGCGGACTCGACGGAGCATGTGTAACATAAAAAAAATCGGATATTGACAGAGATGCGTATATTCGGGAGACGTCGATACGTGACGAGGGTTTCAATGATTGCGGATCTGGAATCTTGGCACCATTTTATAACATAAGATCATGCTGAACTCTCAGCTAGTATAACAATCAGCTGTGACCCGTCGCCCATGCAAGCGTCGGTTCTTCGCTCTCCGAGTTTGCGAACCTAGGTTCAGCAGCTACTCTCCGGGAAATCGGAGATTTGCCGCTATATATCTTCATTTTCTGTGGTTCCCAAATATTACGGCTATAGCGAAGGGATGCACGCTGGACAGAGTTGGTATCGAGCACAACGAGAGAGACCAGATCATCTCAACACATGATCACATTGATGACACAGCGAAATTTTGAACAGCCCAGCTTTATTAAAGAAGGAGGCCACCAAGTTTGTACAGGAAGAATTGACGAGTACAAGCTCCACTTAGGACACAGACAGGTTCCGTTCACAAGTTTTTGTTTTCCCTCTCACCGTTCACAATACACGTGGCCATCATACGCGGCGGACATTTGACCACGATTCGATGCTTTATCAGAGTGGCTCTCAGCATCAGTGCCTGCAATAGGGAAGCACGCTTCGTGAAAACGAGCCGAAGATCTTCCCCGCCTAAGCACTCTCGCTCTTTTCCGCAATAGCTTTAGCATGTCAGAATTTGTACTAATACCCTTCAAACGTATATCGCGTCTGCCGAGAGTGTCGATCGCTCCGACGGAACGTGCGCACTCACCTTAGTCCTTCGCTCGAGCTCGTCGCCGATTTCGACGCATTTCTGGAACGTTGTCGTTCTCTGGTCGACGTCTCTCGCATAAACGATCTTGTTCTGAGAGTCAATCCTCGCCTGGATCTGATTATCCAGGATGAGTTGCATGATTTCCTCTTCAACCTGAAATCAAGAGGAAGGGTTCCAGGAATGCCCTCGTAACAAAATCCACCACGGAAGCGTCGGCGGTTGCACGGGTGCGAATAAACTCGAATATAGGCAGTCCCCACCTGCTGGACGGTTGTGTTGAATGCCGATGCCATTCGATTCATATCCGCGCTGCTATACGGCGAAAAGTATTGGATCCAGGCGCGCTTCCGAATCTGACCATAGAGTGCGGAAACATGAGGGGCCAAGTAGATGTCCAGCAGGAGGTTGTCTTGGATCGAGTCGAGGAGAGCGAGACATTGTCCGTAGCGGCTTTCGTAGAAGTACTGGATAATGTCCCGCAGCTGGGGATCCAGTTCGAGGAACTGCTTGAAGTTCTGCTGGTTGATTATGTTGCGAGCGAGCTCCGCCCGATCGAAAGAGGCCAAGGCACAAAGTCCGGCGTACATTGCTACATCCCTCGCAGCCATGATCTGAAACGGTGGAATATCGTTTGTGGGTAGGTAATTCAAAGTCATTTTATCATTTGACAGCGCTTCTCAGTTCTGAACTCACATCGGGGAAATCGCAGTTGTACGCATTCGCTTGCAGGAAATGGAGAGCTGCTTTTTTATATTTCTTCGTTGCGAGAGCCGCTATACCTCGGCAGCAGCGCAGTTTGTCAATAATCGTAGGACTGACCGAGTCCGTACTCGGGCCTGCCTGCGTCGTCGCAGAAGTTGCTAAAAAGCGGGACAGATGAAAAAGAATACGCGAGCGATGGGTCCGAGCACCTTTGTCGGTGCCTGGACATCATCCCTCAGAGCCTAGATACCATCAAGGAATCGATACGCACCGATAATGACTTCCGGTGTGTTTTCAGCTTTAGTCACGTAGCTCTCAACATGCTGCCAATACTGGAGATAGACCGAGACGCGTGTCACGTTCAAACAGTAATCGATTACGTGTCTCCCCGACGTACAGTAATCGCGAGCTCGAGCGAAAGATCGCAAGGCGTTGTTCAGATCGCCGCAATCGAGATAATGTTCACCGAGATCGTCAGTGCCTGCAAGCGACAAATACTCATTATCTACATGATTTCAGCTTCGAGGGAGGCTCAACGGGACAGTTATCGGAGAGATACGTTGCAGGTACATCTCCTCGAAGGCAGGAATGAGAAACCTTCGAGAATGAAACATCATGGGAGGACGAAACGTGGATGATCATCAAGAGAGATGACTTCGCCCAATGTCGGCCATCCGACGAGTCTGAGGAGCGAGTTCCGACGTCCGGATATTCACCTCGTCGAATGCTTTCCTTGATGGAGTTCGCCTTGTAGTTCTTGAGATCATTGTCGAGCTTCTCCGTTTTTAGGGCGACTTGCTTCAATCGAGAGTCTACCCAATGAGCGTCAACCTGGGGGAGTTCGTAGGTATCCGCCACGTCTGGAACACCCTGCGCATTGGCGGCTTGTAGAGCATCGCAAAGCTTTCGGAAGACTTCCTGAAAAGCAGATTCCGATTCTCTCTATGTTATTCTTCCCCGCTTCCGAGGCTTCCGAGGCTCGGTGTTCGTTGGACGCTCGATAGACTATCCCTCGGAAACATCCTGAGCATGTTTTCGAATGCTGGGAATTCGAAGGGGAACGAACGACGCTCACCTGATATTTGTTTACATTTAGTGTCCCCATGACGTGATCCAAGGCCAATCTCAGAGCCTCTATTCGCATTGGCGGACACCGGTCGGCGATGAAAAGCAATCTGTTGAGTTTCGCGAGTCCTGTGTACTGCGCCGCATACATTTCCAATTCGAAGGTTGGATTCAGGACGGAAACAACCTCTTCCGAAGTCGCTTCGGCTTCGTCGACAACCATCGGCTCCTGATTCGGCTGGTGGAGAAGGCAATCATTCAACTTTCTCAATATAATGATAAGATTCCCAGGCAACTCGCTCGGCAGTCCGAGAAACTAGAGCCATTCGGATACGCTCTGAGCAGAGCATGTAGGTAGAGACCATCATGAAAACCGTCGCGGTCGGTTACCTCGACACATCGTTAGATCTCAGTTAGATCTTAGCATCGGAACAGCTAAGCATCAGTTGGATGACACGCGGCTCGATCGCCTCACCTGATTGTGGACCTGCTGCGGCAAATCCAAATGCCGCATTCTGGGTAACATTTTTAGGAGTTTATCAAGGGTTGTCGAGAAGCACAGAGGTAGTTGATTCGGCAGCGCCGTCACTGCACGTGCACACGGTCCCCGCAGCACCCGTGACCGACACTCCTGGACTTTGGGCTCTTCGTTGATACGGCGAATTTCCCGTATAGGCCCTCGTATGCTCGAAGTGGGGCGGAATCTTACGCGCAGAAAAAGAACGCGGGATAGAATCCCACAAACAAGTGATCTATCCTCGGGAGAGAGTGGAGGGGCGATGATGTCAATGATCTTTGATGGATATCGTGGCGGCCTCGGGCGGGTTTCCCTGGCGTCTCCGAATTCAGAGGCTACAGTCCCATGCAGCTCGAGCCTATGACCAAGCTCAACAGATACCCTCTGGATTAAGGCTTCAACAATCATCTGAAACGCGCGTAGATTCTGCGGCATTCATCTCCTCTCGTCCGCATCTTTTTGATTCCGGTTTCCTCGAGCGCATAGTATCGGACTCGGTTGATTCAAGGCGCGGAGGTATTCAATGGCAAGACAGTCATTTGACCCGCGATGACGACCTAGGCGGTTCCCGGGGGGAGGGGAAGAAGAAAGGGCCCATTCATCGGAGAATATTGAACTTGAAATTATGTTGTGGTCATCTCTATCGTACTAGTTTCTCTACAGCCGGAGCTTTCGCTCTGAAATTCAGAAAGAAGCTCGGAGCTGGCGCGCCTTCGCGCAGTCGGCATTCCGGGTCGGAAAATATCGAGATCGGAGAAGATGAATATTTCGAACTCGAAGGTAATTCTAATTAGATGATTGCATAATTCAGATCATAGCGAAAATATAGCTCTTTATTTGCTTCCACATTTTCCCGATTCGAAGCGATAACATTCAGAAAGGTTCCAGGCGAATGGGAGTCGGCGAAATCCTCCAAAGTGATTTCGAGCTCTAGCATCGCCCCAATCCCTGAAACGCGTATCCCAAACGAGTCTTATTTTCAATTCATCCAGGGAGTAAGGGACCCGATCTTTTCACCGATGTTTGTTCCGTGTCCAGACTGTCCACGAAATTTGGTTCGAGTCTGAAACCTCCGTTTTCATTACCCTCTCAGCTGAAGCTCTCTTCTTCCTCTCGTCCTCTGAAAAATGAGCGAATTGCAGCGCAAAATGAACTTGCCTCCTAACGTTCTGAGACTGCACAACTTTATTGGAGACAAAATGGAAGACGAGGACTTTTAGAATCCATGGATACCATATCTCGGGAACCATCTGGAGAACGCATGCGAGATTGCGAGAAATCGGAGAAGAGCATGCTAAGAGACCAATATCATGGCGGTAAGCGGAGCCTCGGATTCTCGGAGTGGAAGATCTTGGGGATATGCTCATGAAACCAGATGGGAGTAAAACTCCTTGCCTGTACATCCGGGATCATTCTCAACGCAGACCGTATCCGATCACAGGTTTCTGACCCCCCTCTCACCATTCATTGCCACTGTTGTCGTCAGACGCGGTGGACATTTGACAATGACGTGATGCTTTATCAATGTTGCTCTTAGCATCAGAGCCTGGAACGGTGAAAAGTGCCGATGAGCAGGAGCCGCAGGAAACAAGAAATAAAACGGGTGCGGTTTTCGCTTCGCCGCTACTCGAGACTCTTTCTCGGAAAGAAGGAGGTGGCTGTTCGGCCGGAGCATAAAAACTAACTCTGGTTTTCCGCTCGAGCTCCTTGCCAATCTCGACGCATTTCTGGAATGTTGTCGTTCTCTGATCTACGTCCTTAGCGTGGACGATCTTGTTGTGTGAATCAATCCTGGCCTGGATTTGATTGTCCAAGATGAGTTGCATGATTTCCTCTTCAACCTGCGTTCAAGGGAAACAATCAGCTCTCTAGAATAATCATCGAGCCCGAGCCGACTTGAGCGAGGTCTCGATAAGCTCAGCGAAAGCGCTGCTGACCTGCCGCACAGTAGTGTTGAAGGCTGAGGCCATCCGATTCATATCCGCGCTGATATACGGCGAAAAATACTGTATCCAGGCACGCTTCCGAATCAGGCTGTACAGGGAGGATACATGAGGGGCCAAGTAGATGTCTAATAGTAGGTTGTCTCGGATCGAGTCGAGGAGCGCGAGACATTTCCCGTATCGACTTTCGTAGAAGTACTGGATAGTATCCCGCAATTGGGGATCGAGTTCGAGGAACTGCTTGGAGTTCTGCTGGTTGATGATTTCCCGCGAGAGCTCGGCCCGATTGAAGGAGGCCAATGCGCACAACCCGGCGTATACCGCGATGTCCTTGGCGGCCATAATCTGAATGAACGCAAAGTCAGATCAGAACGTTCGACCTGATTCCCCGATGTGCTCCATGGGCGGAGAATTGACTCATACTCACATCAGGGAAGTCGCAGCTGTACGCATTGATTTGCAAGAAATGAAGAGCAGCCTTCTTGTACTTCTTCGAAGCAAGATGCGCTAGACCTTTGCAGCAGCGGAACCTATTGACAATCGCAGGACTGACAACATCTCGGTTGGGGCCCGGTTCGTTTGAGCCAGAAGTCGCTGAAAAAAGTCGGCGAACACAGTAGGGTCAGTGAGGAAATGAATAATAAGTAAGGAAACGAGCGAAAAAAAGAACTGATCGGATCATCAACGATCAACGGAAGGATACTCCTAACTCACAAGGATTCGATGCTCACCTTCGATGAATTCTGGTGTATTCTCTGCTTTAGTGACATAGCTTTCGATGTGCTGCCAATACTGGAGGTAGACAGAAACTCGCGTCACATTCAAACAGTAATCGATTACGTGTCTTCCCGAAGTGCAGTAATCTCGAGCTCGAGCGAAAGCACGCAAGGCGTTGTTCAAGTCACCGCAGTCAAGGTAGTGATCTCCGAGATCGTCGGTGCCTGCAGGAAACAATTGAGATATGTAAGCGTGAAATCAGGGAAAGATTACAGGGAAAAGGTCGGGAGCAATACCTTGAGGTGACAGTGTTCCCAAATATCTACCTCGGCGGATGCTTTCTTTGATGGAGTTGGCCTTGTAGTTTTTAAGATCGTTGTCGAGCTTCTCTGTTTTGACTGCGACTTGCTTCAGTCGGGAGTCCACCCACTGAGTGTCAATCTGCGGAAGATCCTGCACGTCCGCCGAATCGGGGAATCCTTGCGAACGGGCATCTTGTAGAGCTTCGCAGAGTTTTTTGAAGATTACCTGGAGGATGGAGTTTCATTCTATCGAAGTTTCTCGCATCAGACACCAAGTGGACGGCCCTCAGAGCCCATCAATCACCGAGAATCCGCTTGAGAATAATCTGATCGACCATCACCGCTCAGAAATCGGAAGCGGAAATTCGCTCACCTGGTATTTATTCACGTTGAGTGTTCCCTTGACGTGATCCATAGCCAATCTCAGAGCCTCGATCCGCATCGGCGGACAGCGGTCGGCGATGAATAACAATCTGTTGAGTTTCGCGTACCCTACGTACTGCGCCGCATAAATTTCTAGGTCGAAAGTGGGACTCTGGACTGAAACGACCTCTTCGGGTCGTTCTTCGGCTTCGTCGACCACCATCGGCTCCTGATACGGACCATGGAGAAGGAGATCATGAATCATGATGTTCAGACAGTATGAGAGCCAGTGTTTTTAAATTTATTTACCCGCATTCATCATTCACCAGAACCCGAAATATTCCAGAATATCGATGCGTCGTCGATACACGGGTCGAAACCCTTGTATGAATTCGTGATCCATGGAAGATCCTCTCGACTCATACGCGAAGGCGATCAGCACAGATGGCGGATTCCAGAGACCTCGGCGAGTCGAAGCGTGAATCTGGCGCTTCGGAAATCATTATGAGCGCAGAGAAATTTCCCTCCACACTCACGGTCCGAGAAGCTTACCTGATGATGGACCTGATGGGGCAACTCCAAGCTCCGCACTCTCGGTAGCATTTTCAAGGGCTGACGCAGCGCAGAATGGTACAGGAGGAGATTTTCCGAGCGGCACCCACACGTAAACACGAATCTTGTGGCACTTATCGCGGCAACTTCCCCGCGGGATTCATCCAGAGCTTTATGTTATTGCGGTATCAGTCAACCTTCACCGAGCATCGACGAATCCACTGTTGCTGGTTGCGTTTCGACCAGCGAAGACACTCTCTGGCTGGGAAGAGAACGTGCACGCTCTCCGTTATTTTTTCCTTGCCGAGCGAAGGTGTGAAAATCCCGAGAGGGAGTCAATCATCCCCCGCTTGAAGGGGAGCGGTGACTACCGAAGAGTGGAGCCGTGGGCGAGAGCTGTTGAGACCAGACATTCGAAACGCGTATATTCACCTCCCCAGCCCGAGCTTTCCGCTTTGCGCGTACTCTCTCTCAGACAGATGAGGATCCGAAGATTCAAGGAAGAGAAGATCTTCTAAAGATCCTCTAATCTCTACGCCCATGATGGAAGAGCGAATTCTCTTCGGACGAAAGTCCTCCGTTCAGATAAAGCCCACGTCTGGGCTCAGTCAGGATTAGGGCACGGATTTTCATGCATTAAGACATGCGTCTATGCATGCAGAATATGCGGATAAATATGAGGATTAACATGCAGAAATGAGCGGAACGTATGCGGAAATAGGCGGAAACATGCAGAAATATGCGAATGCATTCGAAAATAAGCGGGAAAACGCAGAAATATGCGAATATATGCAGACATATGCGAACATATGCAGACATATGCGAACATATGCAGAAATATGCGAAACTATGCGCGAGTTTACTGAATGCATGCAGTATGCATACGTATACCGTAGTGTCCGAGAAACACGCAGAAGGGGAAACGGTCGCGCGGATGAACGCTGCGACAAGGAAAATACCGCATCTCTTCGAGAGGGGCACTCATCCGTGCTCGGGTATCTCTCCAGAGCTTTGGATCATAATATGTTGATCGAGAGCCCCGGAAGGGCGCTATCCATGAGGACCGACGGGTGGTCTAGTGGTTAGCGCGTTTGTCGTTTCTCGTGCATAGCCGCAACGACGCCGCTCGCGCGGGAGGCGGTGTGGGTTCGATCCCTGCCGCCGGAGAAATATGCCGGTACTCGGCCTTGATCCTCCTCGGTACATTTGCTCTATGGATCCGTCCTCGGAAGCAATGTGAATAACAGTACCCGGGACGTTAAACCTTGGCTGTGTGGTCTAGCCCGAAAAAGTTTTATCCATCAGTCAGGCACCTCACTGAATGTACAGAGAAGAAAGGGAATGCCTTTTTTGTGGGAAGAAAATGGAATCGGCACGCTGCATGTCCAGATGAGTTTTCGGTGATGGCACTCTCAAGAGGCATCGCGATGATTCGGGGAGACAGGAGAGCTCTTTCAGACCGAGAAATTACTAGATAGAAATCAAGGGATTCGGAATCAGACTCTGGAGGTTTCAGAAGAGTTTTGAGCGAGGCTAGAATATGCGCAAGATAAAGGGGCCCAGGAGCGAATGTGACGAACTCTTGTATCTGACGAGATCGACATTTCGCTTGTTGTTCAGCCGAAGCGAGTGAGCTGCCCGTCCGAGATCCAAGCATGAGCAACTTCAATCTCAATCCAGGCTCCCCGGCCATCCTCATCTTGCGATTTCCTATAGATCTTGTGAAGTTTGTCCCGTTTCCTCATTGATCGAACCAGACCGGGGGTGACCCAGTCCTTCATTGGGGCGAAGCGTCGACTGACCCTGGTCAGTGAAGTACGTAGTACGATCTCGCAATGCACATGAGCTCATATGGAGAGGCAGTGATGACTTGCCGAGTACCGAGAAGGATCGATCGCTTCTCTGAGGGTTCTCATCTAGGTAATGCCGCAAAACGGGACGATACTCTACATTGAACGCAGGAATTAGGGAATAGAAATCGTGTATTTGAAGGAGACATCGAATCATGACTCTCTATTACAAGCTATTACGACATACTCTCTCAAATGGGCCGCCGTCAGTCCATTCCTGTTCTCCCGGAGAATATTCTTCAAGATCGAAAAGCTTCTCTCGACGTCACACGAGACGATAGGCGCGAATTCGAAACTCGTGAATTGTGCAACACTGTACTCTAAATCACTCGGGAGCTCCCCACCCGATGAAGAACCGTCGAGCAAACTTCGGATCTCTCGCAGCGTTTGCAAGCCGACATTGCGTGCTAGGACGGCTTCGAATTTTTCTTTGACCGGGAACAATTTTTGACGTCTCGTGAAGTTGATCGTTGATCCGAAATCCTCAAGATGTTTTAAGGATTCCCGGAGAGATGCGCCGCTAGCCTCAAGCAAGGTGATCGTCCTGGGGAGAGTGTTCAAGCTCGATGATATCAGAACCAAATCGTTCCGGATAGATTCTAGTCCGAACAAGTGTTGAGCTTCGCCGATTGCCGTCGAGTCTTCGGAATCTAAGTGTGACCTGACGAAGTTTTTCAGCGGTTCGAAGTGTTCGCCGTAGTACAGGGCCGCATTTATCCAGGTCCCCCAACGTGTCACTACGGGTTGCGGCGGGAGGGGAATGCCGCCCAGCATACTACGGAAAGCTTCCACACGCAACGGAGCCTTTAGAAAAATTTTCTTCACCGATGCAATCAATCGGTCGACATTGGGAAAAATTTTCCTTGCTTGCTCCGCGACTCGGTGTAATGCGTGCGCGACGCATGTGACATGAATCATGTTAGGAAAAAACACCTTGAGGCTCTTCCCGGCTGCGATCATGTACGGAGCTGCATCGCTTACGAACAGTAGGACTTTCTCGTGTCGCACCTCATTCTGCCAGAGTTTCTCCACGCTTTTGTAGAAGACTGTCGCTACGGTGTGCGCGTTGGTTCTCTCCACAATTTCACAATTCATGATATACGGGCGGCCGGGCGCGTTGTTGTTGAGGGCTCCAATGATGACATGGGCTACGCTCCTACCCATGAAATCAGTTGTTTCGTCGATAGAAATCCAGATCGCGGATTCGCCAATGCTCTCTCGAATTTCCGCCATTTTCTGCTCGTAGATTTCGTGAACATAGAACTTACGAAGAGTCGACTCGTTCGGGATTATTCTAGTCGTGTAAGTCTCCAAGAAGTTCTTGAGAGTCGGATTCTCCAGCTTGTAAACGGGTATATCCGCGGCCAGCAACGCCCTGCACAAATCCAGCGGGAAGGGCGCTACATCAGACATGCACGTAGCAGCCTGTAGTCTAGCCTCTTCTTCCTGTCTTTTCCGCAAGCGTTCGAGAGCTTTCTGATGCGAGCTCGTCCCGATATGCTGGCTCAAATTGAAGCGCCGGGCGCCTGGGAAAGGCTTGGAACAGGCTTTGCAGATGACTGCCGTCTCATTGCACGAAAACACGTCTTCTCCGAACTCGCTGACTAGTTCGGGAAATTCTTTCTTGGTTCTTGGCATACTTAGAGATGGAACCGAGCGCAGTACGAAGAGAAGACTGACGGCACCAAGAGTGTTCTCGCAAGTGATCATTGACTGATCTGCGCTGCTCCCCGAATGTTGCGATGTGGGAGGCGAACACATATGATGAGACTGGGCTCAGAGCTCAGTCTCACAATTAGAGCTTTTTTGTCGATCTAGATGTTTCGAGAATGCACCGTTGAGTCAAGATGCAAGAAATCGTCACCATGGCTCGGAATAATTCGAATCCTTCGATCTCTTCAGAATCTTCCTGAAGCATGCGGATTAATGCGGGTGTATGCGAGAAAATGCGAATATATGCATATTTAAAAGCGTTATATGCCTATATAAGCATTATATGCCTGAATAAGCATTATATGCATATATATGCATTATATGCATATATATGCATTCCATGCGTAAATATGCGTGATATGCGGATATATGAAAGTTCATGAAAATCCGTGCCCTAGTCAGGATGCTTACTCCCACGCGCCGGATTTCACGGCGCATCCGGTGCTATTACCTCCAGAGAGTACACACCAACATACGACGTCAAAAACTCTCTGGCTCTGTGGAGGTTTGCGGACGATCTCCATACATTTGAGAGGGATGAGTTTTGATTTTTTCTCTCCGAAAAGCGGACCCGAATTAATCGACGTGGGTCTGCGGTTTGCTCCTTGGAGGAGAATACCGTGTCGGGATTCGGGATCGATTTCCTGCAGACTCGCGGCTTGTATGACCGGTACCCTTCAACCGCGGAGACCGGGTCCGTGAGCTCCCAGCGTGCTAAGTAGCGTTTAAGACTGCCAAATCAGCGTATGTAGAGCGTCGTTCCTCTCGGAACCTTAGACCCGGAATTCAGATCGAACGGCTAAAGGATTGTGACCGTTCCAGATGAGTGCACTGACGGATGATCAAAGCACCGTGAGCTTCTGTTCGAGAGCCGCGTAGCCCAACCGCTGTCGCCATCTGGCTCCTTCATCCCCGCATGGATAGAGAGTCGTTCATCGATGTAGATCGGGAGAATATGTATCTGTTCACATCTCTCGGGCGGGCAGCAAATGCCGAGGACCCGCCATCCCGAATCGTTCCATCCAAAGGGGGAACTTGGAGCCTTCGGATTCGGAGCGGCTCCTCGATTGGGAATTCCATTGGTCACGTCGATCTCTGGGTGCGGAGCGATATTGATGAGAAACGTATGGAGACTTGCTAGTCTCTTCTCTTGTCTCTCCGACGGAGAATGAGAATCTACAAGGTTGTAGAGATCGGATTTCTAACCGTATGATCTCCGAAACGCAAGTCCTTTTCTCGGAAGACTCCTCTGCTCCATCGAGAGACTTCATTTTGCGCGGATTTCGTCCACATGGGAAGGAAGCAGAAGTCCATGTGACGGGTCATACGGTCGATAGAGTGCATTTTTTGTGAGCTGGAGTCGCGGCGATCTCCACCCACCGAGGAAGCCTTGGTTCCGAGTGGCGAATTCTGGCTAACGGCCGCTCCCTCCCTACCCTCTATTCGACGCTGACCGCCATCTAGAATACATCAGGCGCGGCTCGATGATCAATAGTAATGTAATATGCGATTGAGATCAGACGTGCAGTGAAACTTATGCGAGGAGTTCCGCGGGCAGGAGCCGTCAGAAGGAAGATCTTCCGTCAGGGGAGAGGGAAGAATGATGTCGATGATCTTTATTGGAATCCCAGGCCTCCCCCTTATAGAATACGACTGTCTGGTATGTGGTGAAAGATGAATAAGTCAGCCTTTGACGTCGGCCTCTCGGGAACGCACCACGATCTTATCCGATAAATCTGAGTCTCCGCTGGATCAGCTCTGGCTCCAATTTCATCGCGCTGAGTCAGGCCTGGATTGTACGGGCCCAAGCTACGTAGATCAGGTCTGGATCACGCGTAGATCTGAGTAGGTCTAGGTTCTCTTGAGGTTCGGAAAGAGGTTTGGCTGAGATAAAACCCGGTGAGCGTAGAAATCATGGTCAAACAGCGATCTGTCGCTGCCATCGATAATGCCGGAAAACTGAATGTAGGAAAAAAGAATTGGACCAGCCCGGTCTAGGAAAGAAGTTGAGCAGTGATCATCGACATCATTGTCTTCACTCTCCTGGACACAGACCCCATTCCGGGGAGTTTTACCCCGCGTTCTTTCTGTACGCTCCGAAGTTAAACTTGGCAGACGTGCTATTTCACGATATATCGGGCATTTGTACGAGCGACCAAAAAGTACGGCGTACAATTTTTGAGGCCGAATTCCATGTCTAGTTTTCCGCCAGCCCCACAAAAGTCTGGATGTGTGTGCGTAAGAGTGTTTGGCTGTACTAGCAGAAGTCGGGCCTTAGCGAGCGAGTGAAGGAAAGGAAGGCACTCCTGCTACTCTGGTGGACAAGAGGAGTTCTTATCCCAATCGGTTCCGAAGTGATAAACGTGTGCTACATCCCAGTGATAGTGTGGGCCTGACAAAAGGCCACAAGAGTTCTGGATCCGTGTCTGTCATGCCCTCGATAGCTGTGTAGATGCCACTTGCACGAGAGTGAACGACGAATTAAGCGAATCGAGCACTTCAATTCGGCGAACCTTCGTGGAGATGGCTCCGTAGAGCTCCACTAAACGATTCATCACGGAGGGGTATATCTACCAAGGTAAGGAATAAACAACCGGCCTTTCCATTCTCGGCCACTTTGTCGTCGCAGCTAGTTTTCTACCCAGTGCTTTGAGTTCGGTGCGGCTCTGGACGTCCTCGGGAGCGCAATTGACAGGTCCGCTCTGCCCTGATTTCGTTACGAAAGTGCGAAACTGTCATTTTCTTGCTTGACGTTCCAGTACATTCTCTCGGAGAGCTCCCTTAACCTCGTTTGGTCGGTGAGCGGGACCGTCAGTGTCCACTGGCTCCGAGCGAGTTCGACGATCAATTCTGTGTCTGTCTGCATCTGTTTTCGATCTTGGTGGCATCGATAGATTTAAGCGGCAACAATTTACGCCACCGTACCCTGTCAATGGCGCAAGGGTCACCATTTCACGTCGTTCGAGCCGAGCTTGTCAAAACGTAGCTCTTTTGGAGCGCCGTAACCCCTCTTTCGTGGATGTGCCCCATCGAAATCAATTGTTGAGCTCGAACAGCGCCGGCAGTGTCGGCCGCCGGTCGTACGGCAGCTGGAACCCTGAGAGAAGAGAATAGTGGACCGCGGCAACGACTGACCAAGGAGTTCCCCAAAAGTGCTGATTGACGTCATTGTTGCAAAGATTGCTGCCCTCTCGGTCAGTCGGCGAAGCAGATGAATCACTCCGCCACCAGCTTGAATTCTTCCTTCGGTGACTCGGAGCCAAACCGTCCACAGGTTTGCGGAAATACCTCGGCGGGAACTTATCGAGTCATTGAATACAAAGGACCTACGATTCCTTGGCAGTTTGTTGTCTCAATCATTGGAAAAAAATATCGTGGGGTCGCTCTCAGCGGGGACGAGCAGCGCGCTCTCAAAAAGGATCCTGTTCCGCAACCCTATTGGGAGGGAAACGAGTTTTACCGCAGAGATATCGGCCAATGTGCCCCGCTGTCTGAATGAAGGGTACTGCCCGATGAGTTCTCCGTGGAGAAGGGAAACTACCGGAACCGGGAACTACCGTACATCATGAATGTCAAAGTACCGAATTCCATCGGTTCATGCGACGGCCTTGACGAGGTCGTTGTCAGTGCTGACGGATGTTGTACGCTCGATACAACTCACGGAGTTCTTCAGTCGCATCGGGGATCTATCTGATTGATCGTTTCCGCCGCTTGGATCCGCATCCGAGGCTATGGATCAATTCCGAACGCAAACGAGAACAAAACATCTGGATAATCGGATCATGTGGCTCCATTAGAGACTCTATTTCGAGCTCCGCCGATGAATGAGAAAACAAGCAGGATACCTGCTCGGGAGCGTGGAAAGAAGCTCGTTAAAGAAAGATTGCAGCGATTACAAGCGTCGCGCACCTGTACGAGAGCTCGCGTCGAACCCCATATCGTTGGAAGAGTCGATGGGGTCGAAAGAAACCTCATCGGTATATCCGGTGGATGTTTTTTTCCACGACAGTTGCCTCAGGTTTTTGGAACCCCAAATCAGTTTCTACATCCCGGTCATCCGGTCCGCTCGCTAGTCCATTTGCGTCATCGGCCTCGAGCAAATTGAGCTCAGCTGGACCAGACTATCAAATCATTGAGGACGATCTCATCAATTATTCAAGACAAACTTTTAGACGGGAATCCCGCTCTCTGGCGAACCCATTGGAACCGGGTTTTCAAACGGCTCGATTAGTCAGCGGAACTCGTACCATAGCCGAGGATTGTTACGCAACACCTCAAAGTGACCGCCAAGAAAATCGAAATGGATTCCGGGGAATTCGACAGAGATGGATGTGACATCATCGATTGGGAATAGTTTCTGGATATCCAGAGAGGTCTATTGAGTCATTTAGTAGAAAGACTTGCGTGAAAGTGAGGTCGATCCGACGAATACCGGGTTTTCCGAGCGGCGCGGATAAGCGACAAGAGGCACCTCAGCTTTTAATATTCATCGACTGTCGGCTATTATGGTGGTTATTTTTTTGCCTCCGCGTGGGTGTGATTCATATAGGTAAGAAGTTTCTTTCCGTCCCCGGCCCGATGACCTTGGGTACGACTGTTTATATTTGTAGTGCGCCGCGTAGTCAAGTAGACGGAGATATTCTTTGTTCCGAGCGTTGGGTCCGCTCAGATGGAGAACTCAGTCATTCACACCGATCAGTCACGAGAGGGAACAGAGCGTGGACTGACGTTAAGCAACATCGTCAGCTGCCGTCGCTTTCTGCGATTTCTTTTGTTTCTGTGTATATCCCTGGGGAGTTTCCACTTCCTAGAGTAGGGACCGACACGGACACGCTTTCCACGTTTCATCGAGGGAGTGTCCCAGAAAGAGCCCATCCGCGTATTGGGCATTGGTCAAGCCTCGAGTGAGGAGCCGTAGTCGTGTCCATCGCATAGCACGGGGACGTATGGCGCGCTAAGCATACGGAACACTCCCCGGCGCTCCGAGAGACAGCCTCCTATACGTGAATTGTGACTGGAAGAGCGCGATCCGATCCTGCGCGAATCACGGAACTCGCGACGGCGGGCAGGTGGGCACCTGGAGTCTGGCGCCGGATTGCTACTCGGCAGACTGGAAAACTTTCCTCCCGACGACTTTGATGTGGGCGCCTCCACTTATTCCGCACCAGTTGACCCTCTTCGCGAGGAGTTCTTGGCAGCAACTCAATTCCCGGGGCAGACACCCTTGTGGTGGAGCTCACGGAACGGAGGCTAAAGCTAGACAATTCAGCGTCTATTCCGGGGGGAAGGGGCATCGCTTGATCAGCTCTGACCAATCAGGGGAGCGCAAAGCGGTCGCAGAATTCTAGCCCAACGCCTAGGATGAGGGTCCCCTATAATTGATTGCTCGGGACACCATATCGAGAGACGCCACGGAATCCCGTGCGGACGAGGCTGAATATTTCCGGGTATATGTAAATATTCCCATTCACTGACCTCGATGATGTTCTCTCGTCGGGGCGATCTCCGCAATTGGCTTCGAATATACTGGTCTGATCGTGATTTTTTCATACTCCTCTTGCTCCTTGAGATACTCGCATGAATTTTTCTTCACGAGGGAAGATGAATCTCATTATACGTAAAGGTCGGAGGATGAAGAACGCAGCGGCGAGGCGGACCGCTGACTTATCCCAGAAGAGTCCGCCCGTCTGAAAAAGACAGGTTAGGCGAATAACCTTCAATTCGGGATAATCAAGTCTATCCATGTGGGTGACTGCGCGTCGATCGCGAGCGTCGGTTTTCTTCAGGAAGTTGGCGGAGACTCGATCGAACCCGGAAACGAGGAAGCTTCGCCCGAGCTCCCGAGCAAAATATGCCATTATGGCAGTGAAAAGCTGCGCCGACGCGACGCGCTATCATCGAAAGCTCGTAAAAGGCACTTGCTGTTTGTATTGTTATTTCCAAGAGCAATAATCTCCGAGCCAGTTCGATCGCACTCGATGCGGTCTGCAATCCTCTCATGCGGCGCTCGCGGACGTCCATCTCTCGGACAGTAAATTTCTGATCGGCTCGCGAATCCTTTCGCTAGACTTGTCACAGGAGCCGACCTGGGTGATATCGAATATCAGGACTCCGACCGCGTCGCATCTCTGTCTGCACTGGAAGCCGATTTTTTCTCGATTCGAAGTCAGAGGATTCTCAAGCTCATGTCGCTGGGCCGCGAGACCCGCATCAAAGCATCAAACGAAAACACACGCAGTCAGGCGCGGAAAATGTCAAACAACCGTGAATTCGTTGCGCGGCGTAAACCTAATGATTTTAATTTGTTTCCCCTGGTATGTCCCTTGGATCTGCCGGCACAGCCGAGTTTGAATTTGCATGTTTCGAATATATCACTCTGAACTGATCACAATCATGAATTCCGGACGCCTACGGAGCACGGCAACGAAGAGTCGCTATTCGGTAGATGAATTTTTTTTAACACTGCACCTCGTTTGATATGTTTTGTTTATTTTTCGTTTTGTAGTTTTCTTCTTCGATCGGCCGTTCCCACCCGCAGCTGACCACCAGACGCTATGGGCAACCAGAGCTCACAGCTAGCGGGTCCGGCCGCAGCCACAGAAGAGCCCGAGTCGCTCCCGCAACTAAAACGAGGTTTTAGTCTTAGGCGGAGTAAACGGCTTTCGAAACGATTTAGGAGCACCAAAAGTGAGTTCGACAGGACAAAGATTCGAAACTTGAACTACCATGTAGCACTACTACCGTGCTCGTCGTCTGTCGCTCTTGTACTCAGCACTAACCGCACGCTAAAATCTTACGTAGGAGGTTTTCGACAAATCCCCGCCCAATGCTCCGGACTTTCTTAACAATCAGTTACCCATCCCCCGGATATGTATACGCTTAAATTCTCGCCATCAATCGTTTCGGATGCTATCGCTCAGAATGCCGCTTCTAATAGTAACGCCCACGCTGTAGCACACGGTCACTATCCCATCGACCCAGTGCGGTCTGCAATTTCTCGATGATGGGGCTCCCGCGTTGGCTGCAAATACGAGCGATTCACCAGATCGACGTCATTCTGCGGCGGTCGAGCTCGAGCCGACGGGCAGCATACCTGCCCTGACGTACAGACGACGTGTAACACGCGACTCCACACGCAATGATGCACGCAATCCGGCTCGTCGCTGTTTCGTGATAGAGCACGGATTGTATGGGCTTGTGATGTCACTAACTAAGTACCTACGTCCGAGTCTCTCGCTCTCCTCCACTTTCGCTCGCGATGCACGACGCATCCCGCCCCGCGCCTTTGTTTTATGGTTGATTTGCTTGTGTTCGGGCAGTCGGGAGCCCCATCGATTGTTCGTAATTCCGGGTTTGTCCGAGCGTGCTCGAGGGTTCTCTGTCGAGCAGCTGCACGGTCTGTACCTCTACACCTGCAGCGAACTTCGATCGATCATCGTGCTCCGGGCTCTTGAGGTTCAGGCGCTCAGCGAATATGCAGGCCTGAGGAATATTCCGGTCGACGCTGCCGTCCTCTACGACCAGGATTCACTTCGAAATATGCTTGACAGGATCTGTGAGGAGACTGACCCTTGCGAATACTGAAGGGGACTCGAGGGGAGACTCTCCAAAGTGGGGCTTATTCCCTAATCCATCTCGAGAAGAATAATTGCACCCGAGATGATCCCAAACCGTTTGGGAGTTCCTGGCGCATCTTGGGGTCTGAACATGTTCCGACATACTATGATGTCAAGCATCGATATCTCCTGACGTTCAATCGTTTCGAATCGCCAACTCCGCCGTTCGATTCGGCTTATGCCGAATCATAGATAGAGAGAAAGAGATGATACCCTATGATCGCTTTATTAACCTTTCGAAGATGTGTTTCGAGCTAATCTGTCCGCAGGAGTTTCCAGCGAACTCATGATGGTTATTCGTCTACTATCATTCATCATTCAAATAACCTTTCAGGCATGGACCGGCTTCGGCGGAGTTTCCGGGAGTCATTTCGTCGTAAAAAGGATGTCTCTGAGACGTGTAGTCCGCAACTCTGGGCGGCGGACGAGATCGCTGTTCGTCAAGGGGACTGTTCATTTCACGTCAAGTACCTCGGATCTGTGGAAGTGTTCGAGTCCAGAGGTAAATTGAGCCACAGACGGAGGGCTCGTCTAAGACACTCAAATACACAAAACGAAGCACAGTCGTCAAACTTCGATGCAATGGTCTAGGGATGATCGAGGGCTAAGGAAGACAATTATCCAGAATCACTTAGGTCTCTTAAAGGGGGTAGGGTTATTTGTAAGCTTTCCGATGAGGACATCCCTCTCCTGCCACCGATCGATGGGTCATTCCTCTACGCAGCTCTGAGCAGGCGGAATCACGTCGAAAGTACGTTTCCGAAGACATGATACTAAGGCCTTAGCAGAGCACAGCCTCAGGATGTGCGCCGTAGTGCGAAGAATATCTATCACTTCTCTCAGCCAACTCGCGCCTTCCATATCTACCCAAAGAAGCACCGAATGATATAAATAAACTTGTCGGCGTCGCTCCTCGTTGGGAAAAATAGTCGAGCGATTCGGGAAAACTGTTTCCCGTGGTCTTGCGGGAGAGGAACTCACTGCTTCCTGCTTCCATCCCTCGATTGGGCTGAGGAGGAACTTCCCAATCATTTTTCCTCGATGAATCGTCCTCTCCCGTGGGAATCCTGCAGACGGTCCCTGTTCTCCCGCCCAACTTTGAAATTAGTTCAGAAAGTATTTTAAAGGGTGGGTCTCTCCCGATTCCCGAGCTGTTCTCCATCACGAAACGATGCGATGAAAGAGCGTTGGAACCGAGTTCCGTGGGATCGAATCGTACCTGCAGCCGATGGAAGGGGCGAATGCAGCCGAGCTAGAAGTGATCGCCCGAAACCTCAGTACAGTCGGCTCCGTCCTCTCGCTTTCGCGTCAACAATGGAGGAACAAGCGACTCCGGAAGGCAGCGAGCCAACTCGGGACTAGAACGTTTATTCTGGTCGAAGGGCCGATGCATCCTGAGAATCAAATCGACCGATATCCTTTAATGAGATTCCCGAATGACCCGATCTCGGAAATCGTTCGACAGACCAACACTCTCAGCCGAGACGGATCTGTTGGCATTTCCTGGAATTCATCCGCGACGGTTGTGCCGACCGACGATCAATTGTCGTCGGTTGTGTGAAAGTCAAACGTCCTGAACAGTCGAGTCTCATGTCTCATTCGAACGCTTCACGTTCATAGCCTATGTTTCCTCCCGAGTCCATCGATCGTTTCTCAGCGAGAGCGGCTCCCCGACGAGACGGTCTGGGGAAGGATAATTGATTCTTAACTAGTTCAGTGGGGTATTAATAGATGCGACACGATTGGTTGCAACAAGTATCACGAGGGTGCTCACTCGATCCAGGAGCCGGAGTTTTGTGCGCTGAGAATCTAATCAACCCAGGCCAGGAGCCTTGAGCTTCCGCATTGAATGAGAGTTGGTCTTGGGATCCCGAATAGTAGAGTGGTTTCAGAGATGCTTGTCCACGCCGTCCGCTCGTACGTATCATCTGCAATGTTTATGCACGTTTCCCCCGAGATCATGCCCAACAACAGCCTCCGAGAATCTCCCTCCCTTGACCGGTGGGAATTCTCCTTCTCGAAGCTGTCAGAATCAGGAATTCGGCTCTGGAATCTCGAGGGCCATTTCGGCGGCTTACCAATGGACTGCGGGTGGCGGGAGGCCAGGTATTAGCGACCACGTCTCCCAGATCAGGGGACCCCTGAGAGGAATCGACCGGCTCCGCTGAATTCCCTTTCGGTTTCCAGGCATGACAGTCTGCGAGGAAGCGTTGAAAACCCTCCGAAACTCGAGAAAGCGACCGGTGAAAGGCATATTATACGTTACAGGTAAAGATCTTTAGAGGACCGCGACTTGACCTTGCATCTGCATTTTTTTTTTAAAGAAGCATAAAACTTTTCTCACTCCTCGGTCAAGAGGATTGCGGAACATGGAATGATTTACATACCTGAGTTCTTGCCCAGCCAGAAGAAAAATTTTTCGCAGGCCTATAACTCCCGAGTCTGATTACCCCTTTTCACAGGCGATGGACTTCGCGTTGTTGACGACGAGACCAAGGATTTGATCCTAGATCAAACGATAGAAAAAGTTTCCTTCTGTGCTCCCGATCGAAATTACGAGAAAGGTTTTTCATACATTTGTCGAGATGGTAAGCGTTCCGCAGAGTCGCTGCGAGGCTTTTCCCTGGAAGTATGATTCGCTCCGAGCATAGGAAGCAGCAACCGGCGTGACCTGTGGCTCGTTCGCTCATTCGTTTGCTTATATTGAAACAAATTGCAGGCACGACACGCCGTTGGATGTGCCACGGATTCCAAGCAATAAAAGATTCCGGCGAACGTCTTTCGCACGCCGTCGGTTGCGCATTCGCCGTTTGTCTCGAACGGAAGCAACACCGAGACAAGGAATCCAAAGAGGCAGCTTTACAGGCGGTGACCTTGCAGCAGGGTCATCAAGGTCAACCCGGTTATCCCTCATCCGTGACGGCAACCGTCGCCACGACGGCCACCCCCGCCACCAACGCAACGAAGGAGAACAATAACTTCAGAAGAGCAGCTTCTATGCGCTGCACTTCTTCAGCTATTCGTGCTCCGATCGATCCTCAGGTGAGATCTTCGCCCGAATCCTTGATGTGATCGCGGTGAATAATTATGAAACGTAGAAGGCCGTAATCTGGCAGAACCCGTGAGACTCCGTCATCTGATTCCTGGAATTGAGTGATCCTCAAATTATATAAATATTCCATTTCGATTGTCTTAATTATATTAATGTAATAATACATGATCGGCCGCGAGTGAAATCAGAGATTTTCTTCCGCAGGAGTGTAAACCGTCCCAAATTCCTCCGGTGAAAGCCGTAGTGAATCCGTACGCAATCGAGCGACCTCACGCAACCCCGTCAATGCTTGAGCGGCAGGGCTCCTTTCGAGGCCTGGGCACTCTGGGTGCTCAGTCTCCTTTCAAACGCCAGCTGTCGCTCAGGATCAACGACCTGCCATCGAATAGACAGAGGCAACGTTCAATGAGCCTCGATACGGAGGCTACCCAAGGACTCGTTAGGGATGCCGGAGGTTACCTCCAACAGGCCATCCCCGAGAGCTCCCCACTGGGCAGTCAGCAGGCGTTGAATGACGGTGGGATCAATAATCCTGTCTCTGTGCTGTCGACGTCTCTCCCGCAGAACCCCATTGGTGTAACCGGTGGCGTTGTTGGCGGAGCACCGGCCGCTGTTGGAGATGCGGAATCTAGCCTCGACATCAGCGCCATGTGCCAACAGTTGTCACTGGGGCTAGATCTGCTAACCTCGAACACCGAGAGTGCGTCCACTGCAAAAACCACCATTTCATCACAACCCCTAGACCCCTTCGATAGTCCCGTGCATAACGGCACTTCATCAGGTGACTTCTCTGGCTCGACTTATCGATTTCCACGGCAAACTGAATACTTCCCCAGGATTCAGCGCCCGCCCTTGAGATCGGAAGGAACATCTAGAAATTAAAACACCCTCTCGCTTCCAGGTTTCCCAGATCTGACCTTGCCCCCCACCTCCACGAACCCCTGGGCGGGTTCTAGTTCTAGTGGGCGCGGTAGTTCCGCGTCTTCTGTCTCTTCGCCGCGACTCCCGCACCAGCGAGCAGGTCAACTCGGCCAGCTGCGAAGTCAGAGTCTGTGCGATCCCGCACGAGCAGATTCCACGATTCCTCGATACTCTTCGACAAACCCCTTCATATCCGACATAGCTCTTCAAAAACAACAAAAGGTCACAAACACGGCCTTCGAAGTGAGATTGTAGATTAGCACGGGATTAGATGAGTGAAAATATTCCATAATCCTTCCTTAGCTCCCTCTACCAGCTCGACTAGAACATCGACGTCAATGTTAGCGTCCGAGACTGCTGCAAGACTGCAGACGAATAGCAGCAGCGCTGACGACAACAAGGAGATCTATGAGAGAGACAGCTCCAACACAGAACTGATTTGCCGTTCTATTGGCGCTTTTCCATAACATTTTCCCTGCATCAAACCCGGTCTCGTGATTTTACCTGTTGGGAGGACGACGGATCGAGGGCTCGATGTCGACGGAGATGATTGCGGACTCAGCCGCATCGTTCCTTGTCGGTGACCTCTGATTATTCGTTTCGGAGGACTCAGTCAGAAAGACGGCTTCACCATCGAGAATATTTTATTTATTATTCTTCGGTCCATCCAATCACTGGCGGCATACGACACCGTCGTATTCGATGGCGAAACAACCGCTATATCCCAGTGCGAGGATCCTGCAACCGCCAGCTCAGTGACATTGATCGGTCTGACTGTCGATATTCGGCAACGCCGATCTCCTACAAAACGAATCATGAAAAAGCCCCAAAATACAGTGAGATGTTTCGGCTCCCGTTTTGGGCCTCTAGAAACAGAGAGAGGTGAGGAGAGAGGGTCAGGCCTCGTAGTTGATCGACGGCTCGAAAACGGCTCGTCTTACGCAGTGAGATAACACACTTACAGCTACGGGACTTGGTAGGCCGGACTAATTTTCTGATGAACTTTCTGTGTCGTCCGCGCTCGGCGGGGCTGAAGCGAACCTCTCGACAGGTAGCGCTCCTTGGTTCGAGTAGACGATGATATCATTCTGAGGTGGATAGTCTGGCGAGAGGAAAGAGCTGCAAGGAGCCCAATTCCGCATTAGTCGGCACATTTCGCAAAGCATTCCATAAGAACATTGCTCCGATATCGAGTGTAGGGAAAACATCATCAAATGACAACACATCGTTTCTGCATTTCTCACTTCTGACCTTTCCAACGGCATTCGACGGCAGCGGAGCTCTGCTTATATGCATTGTCTGCTCTAGGAAGGAATTGAGAGAGAATTGAAAGAGAGTAAGCAATCATTGAGAGAAATCCCGAGGGGAATCGTTCAGTGATCGCTTCTTCGGATTTCAGGCCTAATCTCGAGAATCGCAGTGACTTGAGGTTTTATTTCAAGGATAAGCCATTCAATCAGCCAACAAGCGGCTGATTGAGAGCTTGCCGTCGCGGAGGCGTCGACGGGTCCCCATGCAATTTTGTAGAATTTTCATCGTTCCCCAAATCGTTGTCAATCCCGGTTGCTGATGATCTGAGAGAGTGTAATCCTTGATTTACTGTGCGGGGACAGGACGGCCGCAAGCGTGTGACCTGCCCGAAGCTTGCATAAGGGAGGGAAGCTTCCCTATGACCGTCCGCCCTCTCGAAAGCTATATCGCAGCTCTTGTCCAGAAGTTATAAATAGAATTATTAACTTATTTATATTTAAACGCTCGCCGATTGTCGCAGGCGGATTGTGCGGATGATCTTAGCCGGACGCGAACCGACCGGAAAACAGTTGAACGGAGGGGGATACAGTTACTTACAATGATGATTATGATGACTCCATCATGGCAATCATCATGATTGCGTCGATTGATCAGATTATTATCTTTATTATTATTGTATACCTTAACAGCGGTCGGGGATTTTATCGAGGCAAGCTAGAGATTATATTGCTGTGGGATACGATCCATCCTAACGATGAATTGGTCAGCCTGGCTTTTGTGTGTCGGCTTTTGCGATAGTGCAGAGATATATGATGATCAGGTTAAGGATGAGACTTGTATCTGAGCACCAAGGCCAATAAAGTACCCGTAAATACAAAGCTCGCTGATTTGTGCTCCCTACCAGGCTTCCCGAAGAGAGCGATATCATCCGTATGATGTTGTTCAACTTTCACGCTTTTTCAGGAATTTACAACGCCGAGCTGAGAGTGGGTCATTTCAGCCGCTAGGAACTGATTGGGCAGGCAGGAGGGCCTCGACCCGCGATAAAATTCTTCGAAATCGGCAGGAAAGCACTGAATCGGTATCGAATAAAGACCGAAATTCGTAATCTTTGACGCGCTGATAGAAATGAGCATTTTCGATCGCGGCCTTCTCGTTATCATCGACGACAAAACGAGCCTCAGAGAGACACGCTCACCGCGATGGGAGAGATTCTCCACTTCATACCGCGGGGAAAAAGAGATTGGGGGAGAACGAAAATATTCCGGTATTTTGAGCATTCCGCCTGAAGATGTACAATCTATGAATAGGTTTCCGCCTCTGCGCTTGCCGAAAGTCAAGGAAAAAAATATATCATTTCAGCCTTCTCCTTTATTCCTTCTCATGCGGAGGAACACCAAGCACGACATGTCTGCGTGGTTCGAGGATACCCGCTACGAAATTCAGAATACTCTACGCTTCATTATACAGCCCCATATTTCGCTTTTCATTCTACCATGTCACCATCCGAAAACAGCTCGCTCCCTGAGAACTTTGCTGCCGAAGCGGGTCCACTCTCTGCTGGTGATCCAGAGTTCTTGACTAGTATCGAGATGAGTCATGAGAGCAGCTCCTCGCCACACGCAACAATCAGCCGGTAGGTCTTTCGGCTGGGTGGAAATCTCGATGATATCGTCTGGAATGAGCAATCGATGAGCGAGACCGGACTCTTTCTTCCTCTTTATATGTTTGTCTAGCAAGAACGCTGCTGATGAGCTCTGAGTATGGCAGAGGACTGAATACTCCAGCAAAGGATGGAACGAGCACACCGTACGATCGTTCGAACCGCGGAAGCCATTCCGCCGCGGAGAGATTCAGAGGATGTGCCAGGAGCAGAGGCTAGCGGCCAGACGTTTTCTCGTGTTTACCATCATCCAAAATAAAAGTCAGAGCGTTCGCGAGCACCTCAGCAGACTTCTGCTCAATGCGCTACTATCGGCCGAGAGCCAATGCTGGCATCGCTCCAGCGTGAGACATTATTTAGTTTTGAGAAAGCCAACGTCTTTGTCGCCGAAAATATGTACGTTGCCGTGTCTCCTGTGTAGCTCTCGTGATGTCTGAGAGTAGAGTCGGTGAACCCTCGATGCAAGATTCTGAGTCCTCGAGAGCCAATCCACCGGAAACTTATAATTGAGCTATCCCAGCAATGAGCCAATCTAACGCTCGAATTTCCAGTGGATACCGAGAGTCGAGAATCTCGCTGGCATTGGAGCCGTATGTTTCTTGCTTACATTGTGTCGGATCACCGAATCCGTCCCCTTCCTTGATCATTTGAATTAGCTGACACTGGTTGGGAGGCGACCAGGGCTCCGGTGAGCTCAGAGTACGTTGACTCGTGATCGTCCCCGACTCCCGATGATGACATAACCCGTTATCGCATCGCTCCGATGTTGGACCGGGCTGTTCGAAGAGAGAGCCTCAGCACTCAGCAGTCGTTAGTGTGTTGAACTGTTTGTGCGGCGTGCGGCTCCGTGGTTTTTTATTTCACACGAGCCGCGGTTTCGCATGTCCATCCTCTCGACATCGACGTCATCGGTCTTCGATGTCGTGCTCAGCTGTAATCGAACGAACACGCACCCACGTGATTCGCGCGCTGGCTGTCACCCGTTAGGAGAGCGCATGAAACGGGCGATCGGAACAATTATTGTCCGTCGAAGATCCAACCTCGAAACCAGTGAACTGTGATGACAAATAGTTCCGCTCATGCGCTGTACCGATCTGCGCTATGAATTCATCGCCTGCGAACTGAGCACCTCGCTTTCGAGTCCACGGCGCGCTCGATGCCGGGGAGCTGTGCTGCTCTCACTCGCAGAGTGACAACGAAGTGCGTCAGTGACTCTCCGGAAAACTTCTTCCCCATCTACGTTCATTTGTGTTTGTTCCGGTGTTCAGAAGCACCTGGGCAGTAGCGGAAAGAGTGGGGACTCTCCATTCGCACAACGAAGAATTCCTCCGAGTCAGCTGACAGCGACAAGGATTTCCACCTCCGTAACCCGAAACCCTCATAGTGTGAAAGGGGAGCCCACCGGGACCCGAAACCGATGTCGACAGCCATGGATACGGGAGATTCGAGCGGGGAGATGTCGTCGGCGTCGAGCGTCGACTTCGACGATCCCATGGATTGGAAAGTCGCTGCAGTACATGGGGTCGACTCCGAAACGAAAACATCTTCTCTCACTTATCGGCCACGCCGTTTCATTGCGAAGGGCAATTTCGGTTACATAACGCGAATCCTGACGTCTGAGAGGGAAACTTTCGCATTGAAGCAAATCGACTTGAGGACTCGAGCCGCAATGCAAGAGATAAATATCATGCTGCTCCTGAAGCACCCGAATCTAGTGAGAATCAAGTACTATTACAAAGAGCGTTTCACTAAAAACCACATCCGAGTCTTCATCATAATGGAGTTCCTTCCCAGATCGCTCGTGGAGCACATAATCCGCCGCCACGAAAAACAGCTGATGCTCATGCACGAGGAAATCGCTTCGATCATGTTCCAAATTCTCCGGGGCCTCGAGCACATGCATAGACGGAACATCGCTCACCGTGATATCAAACCGCACAACGTCCTTATCGACGTGCACCAACAAATAGTGAAAATTTGTGATTTCGGTTCCGCGAAGAACATCAAGGACCCGAAAAGCCCCAATCTGACGTACGTGTGCTCTCGGTGGTACAGAGCCCCGGAGCTGCTTCAGCAGAACGCCGAGTATACAACAAAAGTGGACATATGGTCGTGTGGCTGCGTCCTGGGCGAACTCGTCCTGCTAAGGCCCATGTTCCGCGGGGCCGACACCGTGGATCAGTGGGCGTGCATCAGGGACATCCTAGGATCTCCCTCAGCCGAAGAAGCTAAGGAGATTGGCATGCGACCGGGCGTGAACGACCACCAAGTGCAGAGGAAAAATCTCAGCGATATTTTCGGGGATAGAGCCCCCCAAGCCGTGATTGATCTTTTCGAGAAATTGCTCAAGTATGCTCATCGTTCCCGGCCGACTGCTTGGAGCGCACTGGCTCATCCTGCTTTCAATGTTCTCAAGAATCACGAATTCCGCTCTTCTTACCCACACTTGTTCAACTTCACCGACGAGGAGCTCACTTACGAGCCCGACATCAATCAGCCGTTCCAGGCGGAAATCTAGGTCTTTGACTCGCCGTCGAGTCTGTTTACCGATGAACAGTCTACTCGGATAAAGCAGCTCGATGCGAGCAAGGAAATCTTTTGTGGAAACAATGTTCTTCTTCTGAGTTCCTAGATAGAGATCGATGCGGAGAGCGTAACCAATGTACCTTTGAACGATTGTGGCATCCGCGTGGAAAGACGATTCTTTAACCATTTGGCCACGCCTTTGAAGTTGGCTAGTCCTCCACCAACGATGAGAATGTTCGACAGCATTTTCCTTTTAACGTCCTCGTTCTCGCACCGGTCGACAGACTGCAGCAAGACGACGTCGATTCCGAGTACCTGTGATGTGAGCAAGTAGAGTTTGCAACGGATTCGATCCTCCACGAATGTCATATCAAGATATACGCGATAATGTATCAGACATCAGTTAAGGATAGTACGGTATCGAGGATAAAACGCAGAGATGTATTTTCATTTTAGTTACGGGCCCGAGTCACCGTCTCCGAGCTGAATCGAATCTTTGACATGACGTTCTGGGTTCGGTATTTGCTGGAACTTTCTCTCACCTGCGAAACTGGGATCGTTTCCTGACGGACGGGATCTTTGAGATCGACAGGCATTCCATCTTCGTCTTCCCCATCTTCGAACTCAGCGTCTCCTCGACGTCGCTGAGTTTGTAGAATATAGAAATCATCGTGGGGATCTTGGGGATCCGCGGCTTGAGGCGCGTAGAGATGGCTTCCCTTATGTCCGGTCAGAGACAGAACTTCAGGAGCGAAAAAACCAAGAACACACTTCATCGCCTCATCCTGAACTGAGACCGGGAAGACTTGGGGACCAGCTCTCCCAGGAGGCGAATAGGCGACTTCCCCGTCGACCGAGCCGCAATGGTCGAGGTCTAGGTGGCAGAATTTTTCTTTGACCTTCTCCAATAATCGTGCGTCGTACACAATATCGGGGTTGGGGTTCCGCCACTGCATACCTCCCTGCAAAACACGGCGTGAGTATTTTTTCGCGGGTTCGATCCGGAGGGAAACGATCGGAGTTAAGCTGTCACTTCCGATGAACTTACGGGAATCGCATTTACGCACCTTGAAGAGAAAACACATCAGCTGGGTCATGTCGCCTCCCCCGAATTCCATGAGGACTCGCGTCTGTTTCAAGGAAATGCCATCCTCCACACAAGCAACCAGGGTTTTCGACTCACCGACGTCGATTACGCACGCTGTGGGATTTCCAGCTCCGAAAGCAGCGCACACGCCTTCGAGGTGAACGAAAACTTTTCGGAAGCCCATCTCGTTGAACATCATATCGAGCATTCGCTTGACGTGTTCACCAATGTACACGTCGCCTATGACCAGAACCGCGCAGAGGTTTTTCGGTTCTGCTTTGAGTTTCTCTGTCACGGCCCACATCCAAATGTCAAAGAGATCATGGAGAGCGGAGAACATGCTCCCGCCAGGTCCTCTATGGAGGTGCAGTCGACCTTTTTTCATTGGCCACTGCAAATTGAAGTTCGCTGATGGGGACAGATTGAGAGCGTCCTCGCCGAAGACGTTTTGTTGCGTTTGTTCGGGTTCGTGATAATCGCTTCCGATGTCTAGCGTCACACGACCGACGTTGAGAGGATCCGCTTCATCGATATCGGACCTTTTGACTCCTTGTGAGGTATCGCTGTTAGCGAGGACGTTCCCCAACTGCTCCGCCTTGTCGTTCACGTAGCGGAATAATTCCTGTGATCGGATTGTCTGGAAAGGTTGCGACTCAGAATCAGACCCTGCTGCGGCTCTCTCAGCGATCAATTAAAACGACGCGACGGCGGATATTATGCCCAATGGCCAGGCTTCGAATCCTCCTAACCGATGAGTTCTGCCACGAGAACATCAGATGCAGTCGGTACTCACTTTCGGCAGGTATGGCTGAGATTTCGGGGCTGAGGGAGTCTTTAGCCGGCGAGCGACACAATGCGGGAAGACAAGAGGAGCGCTCTGAGTCGCGAACCCTATGCGGAGGTTTCTGCTGCCCGGATGGATCACGATGACTTCTGATGGCTTGGTCCATGTCGCCGAAGGGTCCTCCATGTGGCAACTGCAAACGAAATCGTCCTTTATGCTAATGAATTTGGCTAGGGCGCGCATCTCCTGTGTATAGAAGGCACACGTCGCGAAAGTTCATCCACAGATGGGAAAACACTGCGAATGCTACCGGAAAAAAATCAAGGCGAGCCTGACGAATGTCCATCCATAGAGCGATCGATGGGAAACTGAGCAGAAGCGTTCATCGTGAGAATTCCTTCCAAGCCGACAGACGGGACTCCGTAATTCTAGTGTTTCCGGGTTCGTTGGGACGGGAGCTCTACGGTGCTCCAGAGGAGCGCTCAAGGTTTCTCGAATATCAAGGTTCGGCGGGGCTTCCACGCCACGGAATACTCACCCCGGCTCGGATGATTCACTGCTGATCCTCGTGATCAAAGGGCGGGAGAGAACGTACGCTGAGCGAAATACTCATTGGAAGTGAACGACTTGTGAGAATTATTGAGTGAGCTTTTCCGCCGACATCTGTTTGGACATGGCAGTAGCTCAGAGCCGAGCACCCAGCTCATTGCCGTGGCGCGCATCGACCGACTCTCGGCTCTCGGCTTTCGGCACACGAAATGATAGGCGCGCCAGCGAGGGACTCCGTGTGCCACCGAGTGTTGTCTCGCAGCAATTGCTTCTCGATGCGCGCGAGCTCCACGCGCGGGAAATTTCTCTCGTCTGGGGATCGCAATCGTCGAGTATCTCATATCTCAAGCGACTTTCCATTCGACTCCAGAAGCATCCGCAGGCTGGATCCTTGGGATCGAATGGAGGATCGCGAGCCTCTCGCGAGAGTGGTGACGATCCCGCGATCATACGAGACTTGCGGAGCTCGATCTGCTCTACTGTTCACATGGATCATCGACGGGGAGAGCCGTCATGCTCCTAGTTGGCGAAAGAGGGGTCATCGCGGGACTTATCGATCCCGGTCGTTATTTCGCTCGGAAGACGATCCTGACGGGAGGTCGGTCCTGATGGCGACAAAAACACGTCGAGGGCACGTGGCGTCCCCAATTTCCCATTTTCCCTCGACCCGTTCCCGGAACGTGGAGCTCATTCTTTCGGTTCCTCCTTTCGCTCTATCGGCCTATACGAATTCCCATGTTTCTGTCTTCAAACAGTTGCTTCAACCTGACGTTGACTACGAGAATAGAGGCCTCTCGGCTCGAGTTTCGATGTCCGTCTGGAAGGCGTCGCGAAAAAATTCCGTGATGGTAAAGCTCCTGAGAGATGCGGGAGGAAACGTGTAATTATTATGACGACATCTGATGCATATTCATGATTTCGTGATTAAACGCCCCTCGTTACGTTACGTCGGCATAAGATCATCATCAGGCTGGGACACACACCACTAAGCAACAAGCCCTTCAGGCTTCCTGCCCCCCTGAGATGTCGTGGTCGTTATCGATGTCAACGTCGCAATAAAAATGATAAGAGCTCCTTTGTGACAATAGAAAGGCTCATCCCCTTGCTCCCCATGCAGGAATTGATCCTCGTCGAAAGATGGGGGGAAACGATGATTTTCCTTTGAATAGTAAAGTGAATGATAAATGATAATACGTAGAGATCCGGAACAACAGGATCTGGAGGTCGTAATCGAACTTCACAGCTTGACCGAGGAGGTGAAGCTTTCCACAAGTCTATCCCATGCCATGACGAACGCGGGCCTGTTTTAATGAAAACTGGAGAATATTTCGGAAAATGTCTCGGACCATTTGTCACTCGTTGCTTCCAAATATCATCGATCGAGCCGAGTCGTACGTGAGCGGTGGGTTCGCCCGTTCGCCCGCTCGCTCGACGATCGTATGTCGAGACAATTATCTCGCGCAGCAGACGAGGAAACTTCAATTTGCAATGAACAGATTATCGCTTTCCTTGGGCGAATGTCGTTGACGGAAGAAGTAGTCACCGACTGGTGGTGGATCGCGTGTGTCACTTCTCCTCGGCAGTCTCCTCCTTCGTCCACGTTGTCGTCAAATGACGTTTCCTGCGCTTTCGAATTAGTCGCAGCTGCGAGACGGCATCGGTTTCGACGAGAACGGAAAGCATTCAGGTCATGACTGGAGGCCTGGTGGTTCAAACGACTCGCTGCTCAAATCGACCGCTTACTTCCCTACAGAGCCTTGTGTGGATATAAGTTATCGCCTTCTGGCAAAGTTTCAATGACACAGAGCTTATCTCAGCTGATCGGAAAGATTTGGGATCGGGAGAATCTCATTTGTAAAGATTGGAGCAGAGACCCCTCTTGAAGCTTCGGCCGAGCTTTCCCGCCGACAAGCGCGTTTTCTTGTGAGTTTTCCATCCTCCGCTGGATGCAGGCAGACTCAAATCTACGGAGACTCGCGGCTGAGTTCCTCGCGCAGTGTTTCATTCATTACCTCAGAGCCAAGAGACGCATGTGGGGGAGGAGAAGGAAAGGAGGAGATCGGAATGCCCCGGGATAGAATCGGAAGTGAAGACGAGAGACGAGGTGGATTGAGTCTTTGATACTTCGAGGATGACGACCGACAACCGTACCCTGAGCAGCGTCGATGTCGAGTCAGTGATCCATTCCCGGAATTTCGAGATTCACAGGAGCCTCGCGAGTGGCATTCAGGGTGAGCTCGCCCATTTTTCGGTGTCGGTATCCGGGGCTGGCTCATTCGGCTGGGAGAAAAAAAATAAAAAATTACCGGCCCTAACCGGCCAGACGTCATGCATTCAGAACCCCTTGATCAAGGTTCCCAGAGCCATACGATCGATTATTGTTATCAAAGCTGATCCGCTCGGCAAGTCTGGACAGAAACCTGGCCATGTCAAGTGCCTTTCTGCCCCAGCTTCCAGCGATTCTGCTAAGGGAACATCCGGAGCTAAGCTTCGCACTTTGCACAAACATCCTTTCAACTCCAAGTGAGACCAAAAGCATTGAAGTGTATCCGTTGCCCTCGAAGCTTTGACTAGTGTCTGACTGAGCTCTGATTCGGGAGTTTGACTCACGTGTGCCTCACTCGGTGGGTTTTATCTGGTAAAAGCTCACCCAAAGGGTCGGTAGAACCTTTTCCGTGCAACGGAAGTAATTGCGTTCAGAGACAGGGAGTCTCCGGTCGAACTCCCCATAGGGGAGGGGTCATCTTCGCGGCATCCTTGCCTCTGGGGACGTCGCTTCACTCACTTATGGGACCAGAATCCTCCTTAGGGGCTTGGGCTTCCGCAGGCCCAGCTACATATCTCATGACTCTTACTCCCACAAACGCTGCGTTAAAGGCCGGGAGCCGTTGGGATGCGACTTTATGAGCTGAGCATGCAAATTCTGCTCTCTCATGGGGCGAAGTCGAACCCGATCTTGCTCTACGATTCCACTAGACGCGTGTCACGTCAGTCCTCCAACCAAGCATACTCCTATATTCCACACTCCACAAAATATTATTCCGGAGACATCGGAGGTTGGTCGCTTCGGAGGTAGAGTCGCTCATGTGTTCTTCGATCATCACCCCCACATCGACGCTCCGGCGTTGATTTTTCAGAGAACCAGAGACGCGTCGTTGCAACGAACCTTCTCCCCACTCCAAGGAAGCGCTCTAAGCGAGCGGTTCACTACTCAGGACCCTAGGAAAATCAGTCAAGGTGTCCTCGTATGTGATTCGCTCAAGGGGCGCCAAGTTCTGTTCGGGGAAATCACGGGAGTTGGGTCCATACATTTTCGGGCGCTAATTGAGCTCTCTAGTCGATGAATCAATTCTCTTTGGGAATGAATCGACGAAACTCCGGGGAGCCTGGAGTTGATCGGAGAGCGTGCGGGTGCCAGTGTTCGGCCAAGGCGAAGGAGGGATTCCGATTCTACATGTACGCTCCGCTCCGGTGATCTTTGGCCCTTGCGCTAGACGTCTGACGATGAGTAACCCTCTTTGAGTTCCATATTCTCTGCTCGGTCACTCACTCCGCTTCCTGGGCCATGAGTGAAGCTCAGCAAGTCGTCGAGAATTTTGAAGAGAATGTTTCTTTTTTGTCGACTTATTCGTTAAGTTGAACAGTCGAAATAATGCGCACTGCCAAAGCCGCTACACCGGTTGACAGCTTGAGCTCGACTGTCTTCTGGGTCCCCCATTCTTTCGTCTCGTCCGTCTGCAGCGCGAAGCGAGAAGGGAACACAGTCAACACAAAATCAGAAAATCGATCGATCGAAATTCGCTGTTTCTTTCTTCAGAGGTGCTGAGCACCGACGGAGCTGCGACTGACGCTTCGTCTCCTATTATGTATTTCTTCTTTCTTTCTGATCCACAGTACAATCTGCAGGAGGACCATTCGATGAGAAAGGAAAGCACGTTCTGTTCGTGATTCGATCTCCACCTCAAAGGTCTGATCTCGGTCGGAAATCGCGGATACAAGTTTCGACCCTTTCACAGGTCACTAGCGACAATCATGGTCTCTTTTCCGCATTTTTGGAAGTTTCGGAGAATCCGAGGGCCCGCTCCCGAGTCGTCTCCCCGCTATCTCCCCTCTCTCCTGTCAGGCCGAATCAATTATTGCCGATATCATTGACATCCGAAGACTTCATTCGGACATCTAATTTCCGAAACTTCATCTCTGATTTATTCCCAGGGGACTTCCAACGAAGAAGGGAGCGTTTCGAACGTGCCACAAGTCATCTGAGGGAAATCGGACAAGCGAGAAAACGGAATTTCTCAATAATTCACCTCGAAACAGTGCCTTTTCACGAAACAGATCCGAATCAGACGAAGACAAGCGAGCCTATTCACGCTCGACGTCCGACCGGAGATAAACAATAAATCCTGAAGCAATGAGATTTAGTGCTCGAGGATTACTTTCGTTTCGAATCCTCCAAATGGGATTTTCCTGAGGCGCCAGTAACGAAGCAAGATTCCCTGATCCGGAGCTTCTGAAAGACGTTCAGGTCGACGTCGGTCGTGGAGAATGGGGAGTCCCGGTTGGGAAACGAACTTGGAAATATCATATCCTGGAAAGAGCTCCGTAGCTCGGTGTTCCCGGGTTGATGGTTCTCTCATGGAGACAAGAGAAGAAAATTATATCGGGTGAAGTCAAATGTTTTTAAAAGAAAATTTTTTTTTCGGAATCTACGGATATGTTTCCGTTCATTAGCTGAGCCGCTCCATCGAGCAAATCGGGCGGGGCCTCCCCCGCGAATGGGCCGGACGGTCGAGCTCATTCCATTCCAGGCGCTCATCTCACTCCGGGGAACAAATCTGCCCGTGCAAGAAATATCGGAGGTTTCGGCAGTGAGGTCCGATCGCGTCCGACCGCTCAGACCTACGATGTGAATGTATGTACAGTAAGACCTCGCTTATCGCGACCTCATTCATCGCGACCTCGCTATATCGCGGTTTTTTTTCCCGAGCATAAAATTATGGAAAACGAAGAATTGCCGCGCATACTGCGAGCAATGCCTGGCGTAGTCGTTAGAATGCACGGAGAGGTTCCCGAGAGATTGATGCGAGCTCTGAAAGTAGAGACGGCATCTCAGAACTCGGTGCGTGCAGACGTCCACAGTTTGTGGGAATAATAGACTTGGACTGATACAAGGAGCCCTAATTCATATGTAGTCCATGAAGCGTACAGTCTCAAGAATTGTGCATTGTGACATAGCAGCTTACCACAGAGACTGGTTATCGATAAAGTAAAGGATAACTCTCCGAACAATAATTGTCCTCCCCGCTGAGAGCGTTGAAGCTCCAAGTCGGAACACCACTCCCCAGGATAACCGAATCCTTGTTCGCGGATTCCCACTTATCGCGGAAGCCTCCGGAACCGATTGACCGCGATAAGCGAGGTCTTACTGTATTTATCTCTGTAGATGAATGGGGCATCGGAATTATCAGGCATTCTTATTATGATCATGAGGCATTATCATCAGGGGCATATATCGCCTAGACCAGGGCTCACGATTTTTCAGCCCCTCCTACGTCAAAATGTCATCAAGGAAAATCTCTCAACTTCATCGACGTAGGCAGAAGTCCTTGTTGCTCAGCAGAAAACGAAGGCCCATCAAGAGTGAGCGCCGAGAGAAAAGAACAAAGCGAAGACAGAAAAATATGGCAACCATTTAAGAGACGGAAGGCAAAGCACGTAATCCGATCTCAGCATCTGAGAAAGAGACGAACGGTGGATCGGGCACTCCTAGCTCATCCAAGTTTCGCCCAGCGCTGACTGCGCGCAGACGGGGCCACGGAAGGGGGAGCCCGTTGAGTGTCATTCATTCCCGTTAGCATCGCGGCAGCTACCTAATCGACCCGTGGGCCGCTTGTTGGTGCTGTCTCTCCTCGACGAGGATGCTTATTATTGCTGTTGGGTGCGTTCCGGACATATAATCGCTACGTTATCATACAGCAATTGTCGAGCACCCAAAGGGCTGATTCTCCGTAGAATGGCTGCCGGATTTGCTTCTATTCTCGAGACTTCAAGTTTCTCCACGGATCTCTTCTGGAACTCGATCCATAAGCGAAACGTTGATACATCGGATGCAGAACTAGGCGGCATCGAGAAGCGAAGTAAGCTTCGTAATGCCGATCTCGCGCCCAGGACACTTCTCGACCTGGAAATTTTCACTTGACCCACACACTTGATGCACTTGAGAAGCAGCAACCAATTTCTCGGGGAGGTTGTCAGTGGGCGAACTTCCGGGAACTTTCGGTTTCGAGAGGTTTCTGGAAATTCGTTCGACAGGATTCACCGACGAAGTATCCGTGAACCAACCGTAGCCATCGTAGACGCAAACGTCTCCGCGGGGGAAAGTTCCAACGAGTGACGCTTGGGGCAGACTCTCGCGCTCGGGGGTCCATTGGGAAAAACTCTCTAAAGCCGTCATCCCGTGACGAAAAATAGAGGATATCGGCATCATCGTTGTCGATAGACAACCTGTTTGCATCCGCCGTGAGATCGATGCGTCGCCCGCGAAGGGACTCACTGGCATGAGACACGAGGCAGCATCCGAATCCCCCTACCAATCCCCGACCAATATGAGATCCGAGTCACAGAATGTCGGAAGCGAAGGTCACTGAGCGTGACAAGAGACCAGGGATATGAAGCATATCTCAGCCCGCCGAGGGAACCGACAGAAGATGCTCCAACTGCCAACCAGTACACATGTAGGTACACGCGTCGCACGACATTTTTCCATCTCGACAGGAAGCGGGGTCTTTGAGAGGTCGACCATCCGAGCCACATGGAATGGAATGATTCATAGATCGAGTCAGTACCCGATTCTATCCTATCCCCGGAACTACATAGAACACGGTGTAGGTCTCCCGATTGATGGATGATCGATTCTTGCCTAAACCGATTGGACAGGCGGGAGAGAATGCGGAGTCTTCGAGAAATCTCAATATTTCGATCGTGTTTGTCGGGATATCATCAACACGGTATAATGAGTGCCGAGGACGGATGATCGGTGGCCTTCTACCAGGGATTTCTACTTCGCACACTTGTCAGTATCGTCGGAAGCTCTTGCAGAATTGCAGAGTTATTACTTCCACAGTCCCGATTCCACCAAGATATGTGGGTGGAAACTTGGGCAGAGATGGAAATTGATAAGAATCGAAGATGTCCTTCTTCAAGATGTCTTTCAGGGTTTTTTCTTCACTCGCACCAGTCGAAGCTGGAATTCCTTTCCCATAAGAACCTTACGTGCCTTGCATCCGCAATGAAAACCTTTTCTTTCAGAGGAGCACAGGAGTACGGGAGGGACGAATATCGCTCATGCTCATCGCATGATCGGTCCAAACGGCTAGTCGAAGCTCTTCTTTCCCTTTCCGATTGAGGAAGGTTTAAAATGCTTCTCTCGATTCGCTCCAGCCATGTTAAAATTCAGCAGTCATTCTGTGGGCTGAAATAAATCGTGAGGCGTGGGACGTCTGTGCAGCCAACTAAAATTACCGTCCTGATAAGACTGTTCAGCGATGACCGCGTCGCCATTTCGAACGGAGCCCTGATGCCGATATGGGGCTCGAAGACTCATGGAATCTACTCGAAATATGCTCTCGATGAGCCAGACGAAAGAACCGAATTCTGGTACTACATACCAGGGAGGGGATGGAGCGAGACTCTCCCGTCGCCGCCGAGACGTGATGACGTATTTGCCTCACTCTATCTTGCATACGAATCTACCTGTGAAGATCCCCGAACCTGGATACGTCTACGCGGCGAGCATGTCATTATAGCTTCTGCCGAGAAACTTATCGGGTTGACGCTGGGAATCCGCTGCTGATCCGGTGCCGGTGGTGGGTATTCCGGGGCTTCATCCACGCCGCAGCTCTAGCAGTGCAACTTTGAAGGAGGAAATCCGACTTGAGGCAAAGTCGGGATTTGGCCGTCGGGCAACAGGTTCCTCCCCCTGTCTCTGGAATCGAGTCGAGCACTTCGACCGAACGAGACTTTTCCCCTCGTGTTGTTTGCTGCTATCTTCAACATCCTTTCACAATCGAAAATTCGATGGATGGCTGACGAAGCCAGAATATATATTTTTTTTCGGTGAGAAATTGATGGATCCTCCAAGAAGTCTCCGGTTTCGTCGCAAGATTCTAGTCTATCGAATCGTCGAGTGAGAGGAATCACGTCCTATCAGGTATAACATACGGGCCATCCTGACGGGAGAGAATCGCCGTCCTGAGACTCCCAAATTATTTATAAGTCCACAAGCAGAATAAAAGTCGAAACGGGAGCTTTATTCGAGGCCACAGACGGTGCACGAACGTGTCGCGTACAGTGGAAGATCTGATCAGTCGATCTCCATTTGTCTGTGAAACAGACAAACGATCCGTCCGGAGAACGGTAGCACATAAAAATCGCACTACTCCAAGAAATAGTGGACCGGTCGGCGCGTATCGCGCTAATCTCCACATGACGGCGGACCATTGAAAATTCTTGGAAACAAAAGCTGAGCACAGCTACTGTCTGCTCGCCCTCTCTTGAAATTGTTGAGTTCGGTGGTTGCCCCTGCCGACCTGAATATTCATTCTGAGGATCCGAAAACCCTCCTTCCCAACTTCGCGAATCCTAGGATGGCTGGATCGCACGACGTTCTCGGTCGGGAAGAGTCGCGTCAAGTCAGGTTACAATCCAGAGATTCATTCCCCGAGCCCTCGATTAATACGAATGCGGTTACTCATCGTTCGATGAGACCATCGTCATCTCCGTGGTTGTCATAGTCGTCGTTGGTCATGCTGGTTGCGGCTTCTCGCCGGCGCGGAATGCGCGACGGCGCCTAGCCTCCATTGTGATTTGCTTCAACCTGTTCGATAGGAGTGAGAAGACATTCGGCAGAGAGCCGGCTCCGATGGAGAAAGCATTCTAAAGGAACGAGCTGCGAATGTTTCGCCTCAAGTGACTGCATCGGAGTGAGAAGCGATGAGACATTCTGTGGGAGAGAGAATGAAATGCAGGATCCGTGAATGCCACCGTGGCATATGTCGCTTGGGGTCTCGAGCAGTCTACGTCTGCTTCCTGCGTTTGCTTCGAGGGCATTAGCTGCATCAGGAGCCGCCGGGATATCGATATCTGAGTTTGAAAGCTTCCCGGATAAACTGACGGGAGTAAAAAAGCGCGTGGCGGTGACTTCTGGGCTACAGGCTGAAAAGGGAGTGGTTCCCGGTCGTTCCTCGACGGGAATGTGGCGTCATGCGCTGCGAGCCAGAAGATGATACCAGATTCTCGCTCAATCTGACAAGTATGACTTACAATTATTAGAGTCACCTGGGGGGACATCGGAGGCGGGTGGAGGAAGATATCAAGTGATCAGGTCTCAGGCGGGAAGATCACTTAGGGGAAGACTGGCTCCAGCGCTTCTTTCGCAGCTCGTGTTCATAATCCTTAGCCAAACTATGTGCGGTCGATTCGAAGGGGCTGGACAACACAATGACCGTGCAGTCGTTTTAGCGATACAAGCTCATCGTCCGACTTTTTTACGACGTGGCTCCGAAGCTTGAATTCCGTCAGCTTCTGTTGATGAGCGTGTCCAGTTGCTCGCTCAAGACTCTGAATCTACTTTTCGGTGATTAACATCGAGACAAAAAAAGCTCATTTTGGAAAATCGAAGGGTTTGGCCGAGCCAAATAAGCGGCAGCTCCGAGCTATGTGACCATGCAGCTGAGCCATATTAGCGGTTGGCTGACTGGTAGGCGGTGATGCGGGAAGCCTACAGAACAGGCGAGCTGGATACATACATAAGTACGCGGAGAAGCAGTCGGTGGTGGATCACGGTTTGACAAAATCCTTCCCGGAAGCCCCAAAAATTGAGAAAATGAGTGTGGCTGGTGAGAGTGAGATAATAATTTCCGTCGGCCTCTGAGGTTCCCATGTTGAGTCTGGTATGGGCCCCGGTTAGACTGAATGCCGGTGTGGGCCGGGGCCGATACTCCTCCGCCTGAAAACGATGACATAAGACGGCGCTCTCTGACAATCGGGCTGTGTGTCGCTCATTTGGGTATTGGGAATCAAGGGATACACCCATCGGTTGGGGAATGAGCGGTGCATAGACAAACATCATTCTTTGCTAGAAGAGTGCCGGGAGGCGACGATAATAAGAAGACCGATTAACGGAATCGACCGTCAATCAGTTCCTGATGTCACGACCCGACTTTTTACTCTACCAAAGTAGTGTGGCAGGTGCCGAGGGTCCACGCGATTTTTACCTCGGATTCTAATTCACGTGATTCTTGATCACCGCAAACTCGAGCAGGTCTTTTCCGGCTCGGCGAAATTTATATGACGGAGCTTTGCAAATAGCTGCACTTGACTGTGTGCCCTGAATAGGAAAATCACCTATTGCTCCTCATTGATTCGGGTCAGTTTTTAGCAAATCTCGAACGGAGGTACGCTCATTAGCATGACGGGGAACAATAGTTTCCTTGTCCTAACACCAAGTGACGAGCTCGAGCACGGGTCCCGTGTTCCTGATAAAATCCAGAGGACGACAAGTGTATGGCTTCTCGCCGGTATCATGACAAGCCACGGTGGCGGGCTCATCCCGAACAAACACTGATTAGGGAAGGGTGACGCTCTAACGTTGGTCGCCGGGACCCCGCGGTGATCAGTACATCCAATGAGCCGCAGAAATACGTGCTTCAGTCTATTCGCGAGTTCGAGAGATCGAAGGTCGGAGAGATAACGTGACTGCTCCGGAACAAGTCGACAATGCGATAACAGCCCCGAAACGAGCAGATTCATCCAAGCATAAATCATTCCTGTCCGCGCGTACTTTCCCGACGAGCGCCGTCCCTGCACCTATTCGACAATTCCGGTCCGTGGCTTGCCATGGGTCGGGGGACATCGACGGACATCGATCTTTTGATGGGATCGAATTCCGAGAATTCGAGTTATGTTCCGTATTTCCTCAAAACTCCCTCGAAATCACTTTGAACTACCCGAACATCGGTAATATTCCTCGTTCGGCATCCCATCGAGTCTACTGGTAGGCTCGTACAGTTCGACAACCTGATGAATTTGATGGAGCGAGATACTGGATTCGAGCGATGCCTCGCCCGCCTTCGAGGCATCGACGCAAACGAAGTACCGCATGTGCCTTCGGAGAAGTCAGAGAAGACGAAACCACGATCATCCAAAAATTTGCATCGACTGTTTATATGTGCGTTTGTTTATTCATCTGCTCGGACCATCCTGATCATATCGCTACATCATTCGAATCGTTGGAAGTCGAACGGGTCGTTCGACTCGATGACTCGAAGCGTTGACTTTTGCGACGCGCTACCCGACGCTGTTTTGGTGCGCGCCGCGGCTTGACAAATGAGACCACGGACGATCTGTCATCTCCCTGAAATGCGGCTGCTTCTATCTTCTGAAAAATCAGCCATTCAGCTCCTCGGTCGCGTCAGTATCTATTTCGGAACGAGTACGTTCGAGATGGAGGACTCAACCACCGTGCGAAAAGGAGACGGAATATTACCTGCGAGAGCAAGATAAAATCTCTACCTGATTCGGACATTCTCATCTGAATGATGTGAGAGGGATTCCTGTTGATTTCGGAGATCGTTTGTTCCCTAGGACAAGTTACAGAGCGGACGGAGCTCATACGAACAACGCACCTAGTCCCTGGGACCCTGTCATCAGGCTTTTGGTCAGTCCTCGATCTCTCCAGTCACTTCATCAGTCTTTTGGCGCTGGACAGTAGCCGAAGTGGAAGATATGGGCCGTTTCGACGACGATAGATGGCGATCGGAAGAGACCGATAAAAATTTAGTCGGAGCTAATGAAGTAAATGAGAAGAATGGAGACTCTGACCCGAAAAAACGACCGTCACTTCTGTCACGATTGAGCTTCCGAAATGGTTCCGATCAGCAAAGCTACGGAACTCAGAGTCGCCAAGGAAATCTTGTCTCTACGCTGAAATTCTTTTCCCACGATGGTCCGCCATCGGAAGAGTGAGCGAGTAAACGATCCGGTACAAGATGTGTGTCTCGATCAGGGGTGCGCCAATGCACGCGAGCAGCTATAACTACAGAAAGAAAATGCTCAGCGAGGAGCGGAGGGAACACGAGTGGCTGTGCTCTCAGGATCCATCGTTGACTACGTCATCTTATCTGAACAGGATGACCACGGATCACCTTTTAAACCTTATCGGTGGCTTTGTTGGGCGCTGCTCTGAAGCGTGCCCGTCCCTTGGCATGGACATATACAGATGCATTGAGAGGATGTTCGCTCTTCTTCAATGGTTTCGACCGAAGCCTTCTTCTTCGCATTCCACATCTGAGCGCTTTTGAGGCATTGACAAAAAAATTATTCTCGGTACCGGATGAATGCATAGGCGAAGCATCAAGAAAGTCGACGAAAATTCGAGTGATGGGATCATTTCATTTCGGAAAAGGCTCTCCGAGGGAACCAGGAACCGAATCCCAGGATCTCCAATCGATGCGGTGGAGAAGTGCTCCGCGGGAAATGATCTACTGGCCCATGTGTGAACTGCTCAATGTGGATCCCGCCGGAAAGCTGATAAGAAGCGCCAAGCGATCAGCGTGTACTTTGCACTTTGCGGGGACGATTTCCACGTGCGAAACAAGGATCAAGGGTTCTTGCTGTGGGTTATGTCAGGCGAAAAGGTATTCCAATGGACCTGTTCATCCGATTGGTCGATTGCCTGCACATGCGTCCCAAGGTTATAATCGCGGTTCCGTCATGGATATTCATGCTTTTCCTATCAGTGGTATCTCCGAAGTTATTTTCCTACCTGTGATGCTATCTGCTTCTCTACTGCTGTCGCCTGCTTTCCGTCGTGACGGGATCATCGTCACCCGAAAACTCGCTTAAGGAAGTTCCTGCGGCTCGCGGTTCGCGTTGACAGATGACATCCATGACGAGAACGACATCATTTCGGAGCCGGTGCCGAATGTCACAAGGATAACAAAAAAAAAAGAAGACGCCGTTGTTGTTCGGTGACAACAATTTCATATCTTCGAGCTGAATTCTGACCCGGGCCGACATCAGATCTACTCTAATGGCCATGCTCCAAATTTTGATGTCAATCATTTAAAGTATTCCTCGAATCGCTTTCGGTATCTTTCCTTTCTCACCCAGGTATTCCGTCTTTTAGCTGCTGCTCTCCTTCCCTCTCGAACACGATTTTCCCTCAAGGGACACTGTTTGCGCCGCCATCGGAACAATTTTTCGTTGTCACTATTCAGAATGGAAGTTCGCGTCGCGATCCGACAGAACAGAAAGCATGAGATGATCCGACCGAGCGTTTCGGTTCTCTGTTTCCCCGAGCTATCGGGAGTATACGAAAGTAATCAACGGAGCTCCCCCAGGGATCGATTCCTCTATTCGCTCGTCATCATGTCTCTGACGGGACATCTCGAGCCCGATGTAATATGTAAGATCTCAGCTGTTTTAGGCGCTCGACGAAGAGCGGCGCGGCGCGTCAATCGAGAAACATATGCGCGCAGCGACTCGAGAGATGCCAATTCGAGCTTCTCTGGCGTTGGAGGCAGAAGTTTTCCACAGCACTCTACACTAGCCGGAAGCCCGGCAATTCTGGAGTCGAAGGCGGACCGGATGAATTCAGTCCTGAGCAGCGTTCCTGAAACTTTTCGTTTCGGTACTCCCGACTGACTCCTATTCGTTAGACAAATAGGAATCTGCTGACATCCGGGTTCCTTGCCGAGCCTTGGATTCAGGACCGCCATTGCCAGCGTTCTCCATCGGAGAATTAGATTCGAATTGATGAGGACCTTCGCGCTACATAAGGATTTTCGCGCATAAAGACGCGAATACCTCTTGGTCGGATGAATGAAATCTCGGAAGCTTAAGGTTGTGAGTCCGTTGACCGGAAATTGAGAGCAGCTCCAAACCTCTGAAGAATAATTCGGGGGAGTCGTCTGAATGGGAATCGATGACTCGGATGAGCAGCTCTTAAATGATGACCCAGAAGCCAAGTACGGCAAACTTTCGAAACAGGGTATTTTTCTTGAAACTACCACTGGAATGGTATTTCCTATATACCGCGTTCACGAATTAGCGCTGGAATGGTGTTTCCTATATACCGCGTCCACGGGCGACTCTGCGCTGTCATTTTGCGTTAGCTACGATGATCCGTCAACAATCGAGTGAAATCAGTGGTTATTTCCCGAAAACCTTGACAGAGTATTGAAATTGCAAATACTCCGCGCAGTCGTGACGAGCGACGTCTTCCTCAAGCTACTGGTATACCAGAATAGAAATTTCCACCGTATCAGAATATTCCACGATTGTGGTCGCAGCTACATGAAACTTGAACGAACAATGAGAGTCGTCTGATCGATTTGACGACTTGGTGGCTCGATTCAAAATTTCGAAGACGACATATCCGAAATCAGGCAGCCGTATTTTCCGAGTCGCACGCCAAGCGAAACTTGTCCAATAGAAAGGAAATCAAATACCCGATCGACGGAAGTTGAACGATCAAATACCATTCGCAGACGCACTGTCCCTGGTGTTTTCAGGGGTCTGTGATATTTTTCTCATAGGACCTGAAATATTCTTAATCAAGGAGAGGCACAGCGACTCTCCGCCGCCGATAAGTGCAACAATAATTATTGTCGCTTCAACCCTGATGACGTACCCTTCGGCCATTCATTCGTGGAGTCGGAGCTCCCTCGCCCCATTTCGTCATGGTGCTGATGACGAGGAGAAGACGGGACAACTCTTCTCTCGGTTTCCCCCATTATTTTTGGGCTCCCCGACATTTTAGTGCGTAATTTTCTCGTGATTCGCTGAATAATCTGTGCTAGCGTCGGCAACGGCAAATTCTATCGTGAATTTCACAGAAAACATCATTTTCTGAAGGACGTCTGAAGGTGTACCGAGGAAGTGGAAAGAGCGGTGTACCATGTCATGAAGCCTGGAGACGCTCTACCTCCACGGTGTTCGGCCTACCCAGGGTCTATGCGGCGAGACATGGGCGCCGATTTGAAGTCGATCTCGGCTTGGTCCAAGGACCACAAATCGAAGTAGACGGGATGGTACCATTTAACTTCGCGGTTTGTCTCAACGATCTTCAAAGTCTTCATTTTTCCTCCGATGATCGCGATCGCCTTAGAGCGTTCCTGGTATCACCATTATCTTCGGAATGTCCGTTTTGAGTCTCCTCCGGCACAAGAATGAGAATTCCTCACAGACTCCATGAGAGTGAGAGACACGTGAGTGAGTGAGTGAGTGAGTGTGTGCGCGACCGGGACAAAACAGAAGCAGAAAATAACTTCAGCCTTGCTCTTGAAATCCATGCCGCCAGATGGCACTGTTCGGCTCTGCTTGACAGTGGTGCGCCGTAACACCCTTTCCGAGCAGATACAGAACAGCTCACTGCAGCATCGGCCACATGTTGGAAACAAATAGTAGTGAAGGAGAATCAAGTGGAGAAGGTGGTCGCAGCACGTTGTAGACACGATAGTGGTACCGTCAAAACAAAATAAGCTGAGCGAGTGTAGTCGTGATTTCAAACGACGACTATAGAGTCGGATCGCGCTGAAACGAGAATCTCGGTTAGTCTTTTCGGATGTGAAAGCAAAACGAGTGAAAACCTGTGTGTGACCGCTCCGTTCTCAGGATAAACAAAACTTCGTTCGACACCCCGGATATCGTTTCGAGGATCGGAGTCACGCGACTCTTGTTTCGGTAGGTGCGCACATAACACGAAAACGTCAACCGCAAGGTGTTCTGAATACGCAAATTACCGGAACTCTTCCTCCGCCGCGCGAACTGTTCCTTCGAAACACAAAAATACTCGGGATGGGTGCCTTGTTGACAACCCGGAGAAAGAGTGTCACCTCGACCAGAAGTGATCCTTTGGGAAACGAAACAAAATGTGTGTGGCGAAATTCGAGCGGAAAACTTGAGAGAATGACGAAAACAATAGTCGAATGGAATCCAAGACGATCTCACGTTCTGGGATCAGCGACGCGGGATACAGTCGGGAGCTCCATTCCCTCCTTCCGCTCCCATGGGAGTCCCTGCGCAACATGTCGGAAGTCGCCTCAGCCTGATTGGCTCTCAACTTCCCCTGGATTAATCGTCGCTCTGAAGAGGAGAGCGTTCGGGACATTTTGCGCGGAGCGTCGAGGCTGCCAGAGAAGTGGATCCTACTTCCGCTCGACGATCCTCTGATTCAAATTGTCTAAGATCAGATTTCCGGATGCGAAAAAATGTGTGTGCGAGAGTGACGTACGACTCGAGTGAGGAGTCGACTTCGATGTCAATATTGCTTAACCATTTTTTCCTAAGAGTCGCCTACCAGCGCGTCGGAGTGCAATCGCGTCTGTCTTCCACGTTATTCGCGCATTTCTTCTACCGGTCCGAGGAGAAGATGCCGGAGCCGCGAAAAAGTCCCGTATCATGCGGATTCGCGGAAAATCCCGATTCAGGCGAGCCTCCGCGAGTTGGAGTACACCACCGCTATCTCGAACGCGCCATCCCAGGCCTCCGATCGTTACCAACGTTTGCTGAATCTTGTTCTTCGTTTCACTTTCTTGAAGGGATCGGAATCCACGCAGTCGTTTCCAGAAATGAATGTTCCTCGGAGCGTGACTTGAAATTAGTCCGTTTTTGCGCTGCTCTGTTTAAGTCGTGACTAGCAGACCGAATGAAGGCTGCCCGCGATTCGCGCCCCCTAAGCGTCATATCCGGCGTATCGGTGGAGTCTGCTCGGAAAGCGGCGGTTCGAATTTCTCGGCTTCTGAGCAGGAATCTCGCAAAACCAGGTTTCAAAACCAACTCGAAAATAGAAAGCGTCTCTACATCGGGGAAGCGGCTAGCGCCGAACTCTGTTCAGACTTCCGATCCCTGTCTCCTCTTCGGATTCCGTTATTCTAGGGAGAATGCACAAAGGAGGGGAAACTTTCCGCAAATACTACGGGCTGTACCTCCGGCCCGAGCAAGCATCGGGGGAAACCCCGCGAGGCGGTCAGTTAGCAATGGCATCTATCCCTCGGTTTCGGGCGGCCTTGCAACGGAGCGGAGCATCCGGAGAACTCTTGTCCATGAACATTTGCTACCGTTGCCGTTCGCTATGCACCCAGAACGTGGCTTTTAGAATCGTGCGGCTGCCGTTCTGCTCTTGTGCCGATCGAAAAGTTTGTCGATCATCGCCCTTTCTCCGTTCTCCATTTCAAGTGTCAAGAGTACTGCGGTTGCTTGAATTGATTCGGAGGGACCATTCTACGTGATGTTTTGCCGATTCAGTCATCCGTTCTTTTATTCGCTCGACTGACGTCACCGAGGCAAATGCACCGAACTTACACCGATTTCGCGATTTCGTCTAGAACGAACGAATCGGGGACCGAGGAGCAACGCGATCCGGAATTCTCCAAAGTTATCGCGGTCTCGAAATGGTACGACATCCCCACTTCCCCCGCTAGTTCCTTTCTGGGAGGGAGATAAACTGCTAACAATGTAGCCGTGAATGAATTCTGATATTTTTCTCCGGCCACCGTAAATAGTTTCCCGCGGTGAAAAGTGGCTAGCATGGCTGAGACAAAGGTCGTGATTCGTGTCGAAAAGGGCTCTAACGGGAAGTTTATGGAACAGTTGTTGGTAGACAGTTGTCATTTTTCCATTTGGAATGACCCACAGCAGCTCGTTAGTTCGACGGGCTCATCGACGAATCCATCGTTGCAGAGAAACGAAACCAACGGATTCTGCTGGTCTTGGGCAATCAGTCTGTTTTCTAGATTCGTCGATATGTTCACTCGAGAGCAGCTGTCCCTATGTTCTGTCTTTATCGCGACGTGACTGCTTCCTGTGTGTGTCAGAGTTTCGCCGCATCCGTTCTCCAGTCTGTTCTGCCTACTCTGGCTGGCTCAGACTCAATCGGGACGGCTCTCAGCCGGCATGCCTAGTGGCCAAGGGCTTTGCAAACGAGTCCGATGCCGGGCTGTCACCGATTGGCAATAGCTCGAGAAGTTCACTAGATCGATTGTGAAATTCCTCGAGCACCGGGCCCCGCGAGGACCCGTCGGCCGAGACGAACCTGCAGGGTTTTCCGAGGGCCTAATCGCTCATAATCTTCGATCAGGGAGAAACGGAGCGGTATGATAACTTTCCTGGTTGAAACATCTCGGCTAATCGGAGAAGGGAAAGAAGTCCCTGCGATTCATCTCCATGCCCTGCTTTCGGTGGAGCTCTCTCTTTGGATGATCTTGCCAGGATAATCTGAGCCTCCAAAGCCCAACTCCGCGGTCGTTGCGGAGTCGGCTAACTCTGGAGAGGCAACTGCGAGAAGCGGGTGCCGTCATCGCGTCGGAGTGGAGGATACACCTCATTGTTCGCTCAGGCGAATCTCATCGGGAACTAACTACCACAAATGCGTCCGTTCGTTGGGTTCGGAATTTTTCAAACCCAACCGCGGATCGAATGGATTCGTCGCCGCTGTCGAATCCTCGAAAAAATCGAGAACTCTGCAACCGTGCCGGTCTCTTTTCCTTTTTCCCTCACCCGATCAGATTCCGAGTTTTTACTTATCCGACCCCATTCTCATGTTCTATGCTTGTGTCTGTCTTTTTGACCCTCCTCCCGTTCTGAGCAATCTCGTTCGCCATAGTCATTCGCAACAGTGCTATTGACGAAGGCATAGTTTCTCACCGCATCTTAAAAAGCATCTCGGTCGCCGATTTGTCATTGAGGCGTTGATTCTCGCCGCCAAATGTCACCACCAAGGATCCCCGAGTCGTAAGCGATTGATTTACTCAATGTGAAGCAGAGATGTATCATCGCGGGAGGTTCGGCACGATTTCCATTTTCCATTATCGGAGCCCACCTCTACCGACCAGTGTCTTCATGTTCAATCGGATTTGAATCGCTTTCTCTCTCACTCAGTCGATGCGCATCGATTTATCACCCTCGATTCGAATTTTCCTCGATTCGTTAATCTGTTCATGGAAGTTTTTCATGTAGTCTCCTGATTCATTCTCCCGTCTCTCATTTCACGTATACGCTCAGGGGCGACCACCTTCGTGCATTATTCATGCCGGACTCTTCTTCGATGAAAGCGAAGTGCCGCGGTACATTCCTTTTCGTGAGATCACCTAGGCGAAATGATGAGAGTGGAGAGAAACTGGATGCCGACTCAAGTCGTTCCCTGCGAAGCCGAACGGTCAGATCTCCGGCCGATATCGGGACTTGCCGTTCACATGCGACTTCAGTCAGTCGGATTCGAAGTCGCGCGCATTATGCAAGTGGAGAGAAAATCGTGCCGCTGTAGTGGAAGATGAAATTGGAGATGAGATGAACTGTCGTCGACGTTTTTCTTTTTTCGCACCGAGCCGGCAACTACACGAGAGTCTTCTCTTTCCTATGAGTTGTCGGACAGAGTCTTCTGCATCTTCCAACGCCATGGCACGACCGAAACCGCCAACGACGGCGATTCGTCTTTTTTCAGCTAACGCGTGTGATATTCTAAAGCGCTCGCATTCGCAGACGTGGGGACGGTCCCACGCCATTATAATTTTCCCTCCGATATTGATCGTCGATATTCTCTGTATGTCAAGTCTGGAATCGACGCTCAGATCATCTCTCAATTCAAATTCGCCGAACGCGGCGGTGGTTCAATCCCCTGGCACCGCTTTTGTTGTGGTCGTCGACGTCGTTGTTGTTGAGAAGTTGTGAAGAATTCATTTAGGCCGATCTATCTGGATGTCTCCGCTTCAGCTGTCGAGACGATTCCGTTTTTGCCCATTCATTCTACTCCCCTCAATCATCGTTTGTTGTCAGGCGACTCGTTTCGATCGACTATATCATAATTCGTGATTCATCCCCTCATCGTTGTCAACCTGCTCAACGTCGGCGGCTTTCTATCTCGAAGAATTTCCCAATCGAACGAATTGAAGATGAGCACTTATCGTTAGTTTCTGAGGGCAATGTCTGCTTTGAAGAGAAAATCTGAGTTTCAGTCCCCAGCCGACGTCGGCAGACGACCCTCGGAGACCATCCTGGAGCAAGGGAAGCTGCGGGAACAGATTCTGGGACAAAACTTATATCTCTGCGGGCGAGGCAATTCTGGAAATGTTCCCATCCCCCCGTCTTCCCCGAACGTCCTTCCATTCAGTAATAGCGCCACAATCAGATTCCGCCGTTTCGTGCTATTGTTCATACTTTTCCTTCCCTTTACCGTCTCCTTGTCGTTAAATGTCGATCGGGACCGGCGGACATTCCATTCATGGTAGCACAGCGTCGAAAGGCGATCGATCCGCTTCCGTGGTGTGTCGCGACTTTGTGACGCTTTGCCATTTCCATCCGTTCAGCCAGACCGAGCGTGTGTCGATCTGCTGATGAGCTGTCTGAAACCGAGAGGTAACTGACTGAGTCTTATAAATTTCAACAGCAACAAATCACAGTGGGTCGTTCCGCTGATTCATTAGTTCGTCCGTCTTTTCTTCCGCGTGGAGTCGTTCTGGCTTACCCGCATCTGTTTCTGTCCCCGAAAGTGTTCTCGCGTCGCATTGAGCGTTCAGCATGTGATCGTGGAGGCGTTGAAGAGAAAAGTTTTCCTTCTCGTTATTCGGTGAAAGCCCCACCTGTATTGCGAGAGAGACGTCGGGGCTTCTCGAGCGCGGCGAGGGGGGCTGCGTTCTCGAAAACCCAGTTCTTGGATAATCACCTCGAGCATCTTTTAAAGATCTTCTCAAGATACCCGAATATTGCAATGAAGGACTACGGAACAATCGTGAGAAATGATTGTCGAATTATTCTGCGTTCATCGAAAAAAAAGCTCATGCTGTTGACAGCAGATTTTTTGGAGCTGGATTGAAGGAAGCCGGTCAGGGAGAGACAGATCCTGATCTTATCTGGGAGCTCGAAATTGATACGGACCGTTCTTCTCATTATTCATGCCGCGCGTCCGGGGAGTTCATCAGTGTTCTGCCTCAATCGTCACGTAGCACATGAATGACTGTCACAAGTTTTGGAGACGAAGTCGCCGACTCCTGCTCGCATGCTACAGGGAGTGTTATTCGGCCGCGGGCTCCAATGGAGTCTTGAATTCGCAGCTGAACCGATTTCGTTCACTCGCCAGCAGGATACTAAATATTGTTCCACGGAGTCCTCATCAACTTCTTATCGAAAAAATTGATGAGACATGATGACGCTGAAGAATCTTCAGGCTCATTCCACTGATATTCACATCTCCGCCGGAATTCTTCGTGAGTTCGCCGGCCGGCGAGGCGACGCTGCGTCTTGGGACGAGCGCATCGCTCGGATCCATTCTCGATCGCTTCAGCCGAGATCGAGCCGCTCCGTAGTCAAGCGTGAATTGTTTCCCGAATCGGAGGAAGAAGCGAAGCACAGAAACCGGAGTGGAATCACTACGCGATTTTCTTCTCATTCGTCGTGGAGTATTTAATTCCGAACACGTAGTTCCTTGGATATTTCCACCCGGCGGTTCTAGCTCGCGCTTCGGCGACCCTCTTCAACGACTCGATGCAGAGGAGAACCGACCAGCGCTCTCACATCTGCCATGGAATTCAAGAATCCGTTCTTCGCTGTGCGTCGAGCGGAGGATCGCGGGTCGCTTTGCGGCCGGTAGTCATCTTGCAGAATCGAATTAGCGAGTTTGACGCGTCGATGGGATCGAGAAAGCCGAAGCCCCGGCAGGCGATTTCATCAAAATGGAGGAGCCGTGCTTTTTCGAAACCTTCATTTTTCTTGATGGAGTAATTCTCTTAACAGAAGAGAAAAACGAAAAACACCAGAATCAGAAGTCGATATCTGAATTAAAGAGATTAGAATTAGACCAAAATAAGGTCGGCGCTTCTTGATCGGTGGAGATTGAGAGGGCGAGAGCCAGAGGGAAAAAACTCGCTTAGCGCATCGACTTCATCAGACGGACTGAAAGCGTAGGCGTTCGGAGGCAGCGACTGTTCTCCCCGTTTGGTCAGATCAGTACTTCTGCCGTCGTCTTCGTCGCCATCATCATCATTCTCATCATCATCGCGCAGATGACGATCATCATCATCTACCGGGTAATCCGCTTACCGGGAATCAGCCGTTCCGCCATTCATCCGCCGGCCGGTTGGTCGGTCAAACGGGCCCGCCACGGAGTTTGTTCGCCAGCCATCGGTATCCATCTTGAGGGAATCACAAGCTTGACTTGTTTCAACTGGATGCTCCCGCTGGTCAGCTTAGCCCGAAACAGAGCTCTATTTGGTCTCGATGATACGTCACGCGGTTATCGATAACGGAGAAAATACTGAAAGCTTGTTGCTTGATGTTTTCCTGTCGAAGATGTCGGGCAAGATGTTTCGTGGGCTCACTAAGGTTTGAAGTCGACGGGAGTTTCGGAACATATTTTTTCTTGCGGATATTGCCGTTGCCCACTTGATTCAACACTCGTTTCTTTCAAATCCCCATCCCGTATGAATATGTGTGTCCGCCATCCGCCCGCTCGCCTAACCGACGGACCGACTGACTGACTGACTGTCCGTCTGTCTGTCTGTCTGTCCGACGGTCGGCCCATTCGTCCGCGAATCGTTGAAGGGAGAATAACGCCGTCGAAACAAAAAGGACATATGTTTCGCTTGGTGCTTCACCGAACGGCTTTTCTCATCTTTCGGATGACGATTATTGCCTTGAGACACACTTGCACCAACAGTCGGATTGTGCGTCGGAGAGATAGACGAGCCGACCCACCAACCGACTGCAAGATTGCCATGATAGTATTTGATATTCCCACGGCGAGGGATCTTAAGACTTCGGTTTCCGTCTGTAGCTTGCGTGGACGTGAGCAACAAGTCAAGTAAGCGTTTGCATGCTCGATGGGTTTCTGAGGAAGGCTTTTGAGAATATTTTCTTTACAATTCTCGCATTGGGATTCGAGGTGCCTCTCCGCGTATCCATCCATCCGTCCAACCGAGTCTTCGTGTGACGCAACAATACTTCGTCAGGGCGATCTCCGGACTCCTTCCCAGGAAAACGCTCCCCTAGCTCCAAGCCGATCTTCATTCGTAGCCAGTGATCCATGCTGTGAAAGGATTCCGAATGCCTTCAATCCACAGATAAAACAACCGGGGAGCATTCAAGCGGCGTTCAGAGTTTCGCTGGTGTTCGGAGTAGCTCAAGAAGTAGCCGAGAGAAAGCACTGAGAGCTTCCTCCTGATCCGGTTCTGAAAATACAGAAGATCCATGGAGAGGATCATTTGTGTTGAATATCGTTCCGGACCATGCTTCACGGTGTCGAGAGAGATTATGTGAAAACACGGGAGCTGAGGGTACGACAGTCGGCTTCGATTACGATGATTCCGGATTTTCTGAAAGGATTGCCACCGCACCTACTGGAAACCAGGACCTTCGAATTTATTCTTTCGAATCACCGTTGAAGTTAGAGTGGATAGAGGAGACGCCTACATCAGTGACGCCCTTTGGAAAGAGCTTCCTGCTTCCCATTATTCCAAGTACGATTCCTTGATCGACTCCCTTAAGCTTTTCGTCAAATGTGAGTGCTGGGAAGGGTCCTCATGAAACGCGCGATTTCAACTGCTTGGCGGCTTTCTAGCCAAGAATAGATGAGTGAGGTTATTCCCATTAGCTCTGCCATGCGAGGGGAGGTCCGAGAGAGCCGAAGTCGCTACTTCTCTGCGGCTCGTAGGTGATCGATTCCGGGGTCGCTGTGAAGAGATTCTTCCGCCGAAGTGCAATGAGATTTTTTCCTGATGGTCTCCAAACGATGGAAAGGTCCCGGAGGTGGAACCAAGAAAACATTGGCTCCCGTATATTCATTTTAAGTCATCTCCATGAGAACAAAGTACCGCCTCTGGCAACTACTCCTCCGGCGGCGGTTATCGTGCGATAAGTTGATTAATTCGCCTTTCAATTACCATCCAAGCAATTCTATTGTTCTCTTCGATTTTCCAAACGACGTTGTGAGCATCATGTGCACTGCTCCGATCGAGAGAAACCCACCGGACTCCCTCGTTGTTGACGCCGCGCTGTTCCCATCGGCAATTTTCCCTATGCTTTGTAGCCTCGGATCTCGAGGAAATCATCTCAATTGTCGCCGCTCTCCCCGCTGCTGCCACTGACGTTGTTGCAGTTGTCGCGGGTGAAGCAGTCGTCGTCCTCGTCGTTATTGTCGGAGCCGATGTCGTCGCACATTAAACACCTGGTCAAACGGAGTGACAGACAGACATCAGTCGGGGAGTTCGTTCATCCGTCTGTCAGTCGCCCATTCGATGACGTCGGAGAAGAATATACGAGGGTCCCCACGTCACGGAAAGAGCGCGTTAGCCGTCGATGGCGACGAGTTCGACCTCCCTGCCTTGTTGATACACTGACCAGAAAATTTCTCGATGGAAGCAAAAAGACTGATGCTCGAAAGAATAAAATGCATGCTCCTCGAGCTCCGGTCTGGTTTTCCATTGACTGATCCGGTTTTCCGGTTGCGATCAGAGATCCCGAAAGGGGATTCTGAGTTCGAAGCGAGCGGAAGCGGGTGCAGCTCATGAGAAAGTAGACAATAATTATTGATGTGAGATCTTGATTCGGCACTGTTGAAGATTCTTTCCGGAAAAATGGATGAGATCGACATGAGAAACATGAGAAAGACGAAACAAGCGAGAATTACGGCGGAATGAGTCTGAGGGAGTCTTCTCGGTCCGACGGTCACAAAAATATTCGGGAAAAATAATGACGGAGCACAGAGAGAAGATGATGGCGATAAGAAAGAGCAACAACTAGCTAAGAAAATCGAAAGTAAGCCGCCCGCTGACGATCCCTAACGGAGTCGGTAATCGTGGACTTGTCTCGCTATCTATCATCAATCCATCCATCTATCTTCCTATTGATCCTCAGCTCGGAGGGTGCCCCACTCCAGGAATTTCTCGGATACTCGTGTCGATTGATTGAATTACAACCGACTCGCATTCCGATGGGCACCGTCACTCGATATTGGGTAATTCAAGCTTCGCTCCCCTCTCATTCTTGAACCGCAGGGTCTTCTGAAAGGGAATCTGAAGGAATAATAATGTGGGACAACAAAAACAGATGAGAAAGAGACCTCGCATAAGATGCTGTTGAAGGAGTGAATGCGAAACTGTTTATTTTGATGAGGACCCCGGCTCGATGCCAATTTCAAGGAGGAGATCGTACGGGCAACTTCTCCGGAAAAAGCTCTTCCGACGCGGGATTCACGGCGAAAACTTGCGAAACAAGAAGGTGATGGAGGAAAAAGTGAGGAAATACGAAAAGAAAGTTACGCTATGTGATCATGCAACACGGTTCTCTTCCCGTGAATAGGGGCAATACGTACAGTTCCCACATTGGAACAAATATTTGGGTAGGCGAATGTCTCCGGGAAGAAGCTCAACGGGAGTGAAGGGCTCTCTCTCTACGAAATCTTCCTCCTTGTCAAGTGTCCCTCTGGATTATTGCAATAATTCCATCGTTAGGTCCACGTTAGCTTTCGAGGAGGCTGGGAACCTCCCTCGTCAGCGAGAATGTTGACAGTAATCGTCACGTACGGATAAGGTGATGCTGAGTATGCCAAGTCCGAGACTCGATTCCCGCAAATATCTGCCGCTTAGCATAGCTCGAGACGTGTCTCTCTGTCGTGGACTGGAGCGTGGGACTCCAAGAGCAGCGGTCTCCCTTTCGTAAGGGTGATGAAATGTTCCGTAGCGTGTCTCTTGCGACGTCACAAATTTCCGGGAGGAGTCCAGTGGGGAGATTCTCTCCACACCTAATCCATCGCTCCTTCCTCGATTATCACTCAATGCCATCTGGCGATTCTCGAATTTTCTCAAGATCATAGGCTATTGAGCTCATGGTTAACTTTCCCGAGTGTGGCCCGCGAACGAATCATCTTTACGGGCGCCATGCATCGCGCTGAACACGCGCTCCTCGGAAACACGAGCTATTCGTGGGTAAGATGCTCATCCGCTTAATCAGCGAAAGCTTTGATGATTCCCAATGACTCTCTTCTGCGCGCTCGGCCACATTGTCCGTTGTGGACTGAGTTTTTGACGCAATCTCGAACGACAACTGGTGTCATCCCAAACCGAGACTCCGCTCTCTGAGAAAACAGCTAACGAGGGCCAATCAGGGAAACGAATCAGAGTGCTCAGAGATCTCCCCGAGATGCTCGGCAATATCATCTTTCCTTCCCATGGCGGAGAGAGGGGGAGACATTCTCCGACATTCGGATTGCTCAGGGTCCGGGCTAAGTAGCTGTGAAATCTAGAATCGATTGTTTGGGGCAATCGGCCAGGCGAGTGTTCCGATAAGCTAAGTTGATGCTCGAAGAAAGAATTCCCATTTGCGCCCCCCTCCCCTATCCCTCCCCCCCCAAATTCCTCCAACGGGAAACGCAGGACGATGAGGCGAACGGCTAAGTATGAGGAAAAGCGTCCAATCAATCCCCTGACGTTCGTCACGCTTTCGGCGTCTATGGGTGAGATATTCTTGCGGAATCATTGCCGTGAATAGAACACGGAGCGAAAACGAAGATTCACGCTCGGACGGGAAAGGACAGAGAACGTGGATGCGTGTCACCTCATGGGATTTTATGGCGCCCATTGTTCCAATGATTGTCGTTAGTCAATTCGGGTATCATTTATCCTCTATCTGTTTCTCAACGAGTGCAAAAGACCTGACAGCGGGTTTCGGCCGAACAGCGAAAGAGAAGTGTCGGGGTTATTGTAGCGACAGCCGGTGCAGCGACGAAGACGTTTCGAGCTTTTTGTTATGCCTCGGAGCGTTGGCGCTCGGACGCTCGGCCGCCTGGTTCGGTCGATCGGTGTTTGGGGACTGTGACACTGACGATGCTTTCGGGACCGCTTAGAAGAGTCGAATGCTTCCTATATCATTCAGATACACCGAGGCACAGGAGTTCGAAGTGTTTCTCGACAACTGCCGCTCATCAGGCGTCTGCAAGCGAGAATTTGATGACATCCACCATAATGAGGCCGCGAAATCAATTTTTTTCTTCTACCGGAAGAAGCAAGCGACCTACGACTCATGGGGAAAATAATTCAAATCGCATTCGCGTCTTCTCGATAGAGACGGGTGAAGATGGTTATTGATTGCGTTTGGAGTGAGAAAATACGGAATGATGTAATCATGCTGTGAGTGGGAGTCCTGGCGACGAAAATCTCGACTGACTTAGCAGGAGGGGCGTACCAAAATAGGCGAACATTTCCAGAGCGCCCTCATGTCTGCGAGGCGCTAAGAGAATAAATTTACCGGGACCATTGTTCGGAGCTCTGTCTCCCTCCCGTCGCGAGGTCTCTACTCCTCCTGATCCTTTCTCTACTAGATTTCTCTGTGTATTTGGCTCTGACATGCTCCTGGTGCTCCTCGAATTCGATTCAAAGCGATCCGACTCCGGGTGAGCGGTCCTCGAATACATGCTTATATCAAGGAGCCGCATTCGGTGTCAAATCAAGTGAAGAGATATCCCTTGCAATCAATGAAATGAGCATACCGCAAATTCGTTCGACTCGAAGATCGCTTGGAAGTGATATAGACATTTATAATGGTAGAACGCTCCATAATATGATGATTGCAGTCAAGAGAATGTCGAAGTCTGCGATATGCTGATACGTGTTACGTGATGTCGGCTCGAATTGTCGTTTCGTGCTCCGAAACTTCTTCATAATGGAACGATGCTGTCGACACATCCTAGAGGGAACGGATCAGTCGGAATCAATTTCTTCCCGTATCCAAATGATCTTTTTCGGAATGATATCTTCATAGCATGTAGAATAATCCAGTTTCCGTTTTTTCAGAGGGTGTAAGGTGGATCAAGTGCTCTGATCTGTCAACCCAACCAGGATTCCAAGGATACAGGACGCAGAGAACCAGATGCATCGACGGTTGAAAATGGTAGGTCCCCTTGCCTGAAAGCAGTTCTAATTTCCCTGGACGTAAAGATCAGATCGGTGACGTTCTTCGTCCGAGACTGAATAAGCCTGAAGTAGAGCATAGTGATATCCATGCGGGATTCCATCTGGATCCTGAGGTCAGATCATCGAATGATCTTTCGGAAGTGATTAATCATATTCTGAAGCATCTGATCCTCCGAGTTTGCTGATCGATGTAGCACTTATCCGCTGAAGCAGGGAGACTCTAATTCGATATTTGAATGATATCTCGATGGGGTCATCTGGAGAAATTTCTTTATGACACGTCGTGGTGAGGCGGCTTTTTTCGAAAGCCCAATTTGCGGCAGAACTCGCAGGGCGGCCAGATTTAAGCGGACAGACCCGTATCACCGTCGTTGATCTTCACGCGGTCGGACGATTCGCTCATTTCAGTCCACTCCGAAGCGCTGAAGAAATGCTCCTGACGATAGAGGCGATGGTAACAGCGATGATGGCGATGACGGTGGCGAAAACTGTTAGTTGTTCGACGAGAGAGCGGCCGTCAAAGAGCGTCGGATGGGAGAAGAGCGGATTCACCTTCTCATTCTCCCGTATTCGGATGTTTTGGATTTTTTCCAGGGTGACTTTTCCGGCGAGTTGCAGAATTGCGTTCAGCGGGGTGCCAAACAACTCGTAAGAGTCCGGACTGAGCGAGACAAATTAGAAGTCAGTCAAGAAGCGATAAATCGATGGGAATTCTCCTCGTCGTTCCTCGGGAGAGTGAAAGAGAAACGAGAATTTCAAAGCTCGCGTCATTCTTCTCGATATTCTAATTCGAAGCGAATCTGTTTAATCAGCAGCGTCCGAATAGAGGAACTCGTTTTGAAAGGCTCGAACACGCTCTGACTCGACGCCTCTTCTGCATTTTCTTTTGCTTGTCTATCGCTGGAGGAAAACTTCTCCTCTTCGAGTACAAGCGAGTGAAGTCCTATATATGTTGAAGTGAACGGAAGATCCAGAGCCTGGAGTACCGTTGAGTCGGAGCAGAGGGGAAACTCCGAGAAAAAACAGGCGGGCCGAAATCCAATGATTTTCGGAGAAATGGAAGAATAATCCATTAGGAATCATAACTCATTCTCGGACAGTCTTCGGGTGAGGGAGGCCGACAATTATTTCCCTAGTAAATACTCTCCTGTCCAAAGTCATTTCTATTGGCTCCGACCGATGCGATGTCACAATACTCGACTCGGGGATACCGAATGCTCGTGCCAAGACCACGGATGTAGGGAACGGGTATCTGAATACTGCAGTGATTCCTAGCGAAGATCGAGAATCACAAACCGGTACGGCAGTTGTCTAAAAGGCTCATCGACGGTCAGTTTGATCGGGCGGCAGGCCAGAAATCTCATATTCCTTCGCCGACACCGGTAGCGATGGCGGAGTCGTTACATGAGCGAGTGAGCGAGGAATTATATCCAGAGCTTCCGTTGGCTGCCGCCCAGACAACGGAGTCACACAGTCGTTATAGTCCTCTGCTCCGAGGACAAGTTATCTCCAGACTGCCAACGGGCCGGATGATTTTCTGCTCGCGGAGATGCGGCGAGTTGCCGGCTTCCCTTCGGAATGAACGGCTACAGGAGGAGTTTCAATTCTCCATTGCATCCCTCACTGATTCGTATTCCGCTACCGGATGCTTCCAGAAGCGGCCAATAACGATGGCGAACAGAGAGTTGAAGCCTTGACCATTGCGAACGATAAGGCTCACGGTTGACGCTTCGGAAGCGAACTCATTTTGTCGGCTGATTTTCCCTCGAATGCGAGCGGAAAAGAGACCCTCAGCTCTTCCCAGAGCCAGGCTGTCGGAGAATCGGAACTGGATTGGAGAGCTCGAGGAGCATTGTGTCTAGAATCGAGCGAGAGTCACAGAGACCGCCTCAAATTTATTTTTATTCGTCCAGTTGTCTCTCCGTATTTCTCGAAACTCCATCCACTCAATCAAGCGACAACGAGATGGCGCGATCGCTCACAGTCCTCGTTGTCTGTGCTTAGGTAAGCGTCATAGTTTCTCAAATTAATGGTGGTCGCCTCGCTCGGAAAGCTTCAGTGTCTCGTTTCCGTCCATTCAATCCTCCTGTGCTGCTCTTCCTTTGATGCCAAGAAGCTTCTTGAAAGAAAAGAAGGGGAAGAAAAGGCCATCAGATTGGAAAGTAGGCTGCACGCGAGTTCCACCCGCGGGAAATACGCGGGAAAGAGTACTTCATCAATGTCGTTCCGGCCTTCTCATACTCGAGGTCGAGACGAGAACTCAGGTCCGACTTCGGCGCTCCAATCCGATGACGATGACTCGAATCTCAAAAATCTCGAGCTTCATCAAGGACGAGATCGAGGACGATCATCCATGAGAGATCTCACGAGATATTCGAATACTTTGAGTTTCGATCCTGGTCGCTTTTTCGCACGGGAAACGCGCCGGCTCAATTGTTCCCCCGATTTTCGTCTTCTGGACCAAAGGAAAAAATTTGACGCACTTCGCCCGCTTCCCTCGGCGCGTTCGTCGCCACCGAAGGTATTACGACAGCAGGCGACATAAAATACGGAGTGCTTTCTAATTGCCACCAGCATCGAAAAGAAAACACCTCGTGTCTCGAAGATATCCACAAGACAGCAAACCGCACGAAGCCGATACATAAATTGATGCCCGGTACGAACACCGACGGACAGAAGTATCGATAAAAGATGCGCGATTAGTAGACGATCGACGCCGGAGTGAGCATTGAGATACATTCGGACTATCAACCGTTCTCAAAGCAGGCAGCTTCGGGACTCTCGAAATACGCCTACGAGATGTCGCGTCGTATCAATTGGACTCGAGTGTTAGACCCGAGGAAAACCCCTCCAGCGCTCATATTCTTAAATCACGGAATTTTCTCACGTAGATATCGCTGTTTGTGTGTCGTAAGAAAACAGTTCTCGGGTCTCGCCGTATCGGCTGATAAGCAGATTCGGATGACAGATGAAGTCCGTTGATAGATCGGCGTTAAACGGGATAGGGGAGAAGACGGAGACACCTCCGGAGACGCTCGTGATGCTCAAGTCGGGTAGACAATCGGAGTTGAGCAATGCTGGGAGGCCACCCGCCCCCTTGACTGACTGAGATAGATCCGTGAATCTGGAAGCTTTCTACGGAGCTCACTCTCTTGCTCTGACTAGCTACCTGAATGATGCCAGACCGACAGACTTCTTTGACTGACGAAGTGACTGACTGACGATTCAGTGGGTTTGTGGTCGGCAGGCGAAGCGAGTCGAATGTTTGATTGAAGATTCGCTGATGATATGATCCCGCAGACAATGCCCCGCACCACAAGGTCTAAAACGAAACGACAGAGAACAACAGAAGCAAACGAGACCAAGAAACACAGCGAGTTTCGGATGTCGGAGAAACGAGCTCTGTGTTCCCGCCTCGATTTGGGGATAAGCGACCCTAGGCTGCAGCGCTCTCGCGCCCTACGGTCCTTCTGGTCACTCGGAACGAAATGGGGTGGGCCTGCGGGAGAATTGGAGCCAGTGACCCTAGCTTCGCCGACTGCATTCGTATTCTTTTCGCGTTCAGATATGGAAAGCTCGTTTGAGACTATGCAATCGGAGAAGAATCCAGGAATCCCTCAGCTGCTCGGCAGGAGGAGTTCTCCATCTAGACTCTTCTCCTTCTGTCCGAAGATTTCTCTCGGAATCGAAGGTGAAAACTCTAAGATTCTTCCACGATGGGAGACACTCCCGGGCCTCCGATGATGTCTCGCAGCGGCAGATGGATACATCGGCTCGTCGGCCCATAAAACTATCCCACTTCACCCATCTGGAACTCACGGGAAGATAGGGCTTATGCCCACGATTTTTCCCTGTTCGGACAGATCGCAGGATATTCGTCGCCTCGTAGCATGTTTGGGCATTATCCTAATTCGTGATTTTTCGTTCCGACCCCGAGTGGAAAACGGTCCGTCTGCGGTAAGCTCTCCAAAAACTCGTTTCTGGATTTCGCGCGGGCAGAGATTGAACGACTGCGGACGAATAGATCGGGCCTGTAAGGACTCTAAAGAAATGCGTGTCGCGATTTAGAATTTTTTATCCACGCTTATCCCAAGACTTCCGAATCAGCGAGTTTCCAGAATAATCGATTTCACGCTCCCGGACTGCAGAACCTTGCCGAGAGGCGGCACGCCCATAACCTGGGTTTACCTACGTTGGAAACCGCGCATGAGGAAATGGCAGGGCGCCCGTTTCAAATGTTCGGGCTCCACCTGAGCGTCTCTTGTCCCGAGAACACAAACCTCCGTCGGAATCAACCTCCCGCTTGAACACTTGCGACTCCAGCACATCCGTAAATCGAGATCGTTATCCCTGATTGAGTGACTCCGTGAGCGAGGCGAGTCTACGACCTGTTTCCTCTATCTACTCGAACCGAAGAGGGAGAGACTAGGAATTAAAAAAATCACCCATATAATGACTTGCCGCTCGCCGATTCATGCATCGCTGGCCAAGTACACGAGTGTACGAGGACACGGGAGCGTTCGGAAAAATATTCCAGCGATCGAATGATTCCTTGATGAGCTTAATTATAGATTGCGTTTAATAGAATATCGCGAAAATTACCGGGGAGACGAGTCTCCAGAACGTTCAGCGTGCATTCAGCAAGCTCCGATTAGAACAGCCTGCGAGCGTCGGAGCCCGTCATTGAGAGTCGCATATTGCGGTCAGCAGCTCCAAAGTCCAATTATCCAGCTCCAAAGCACTTCCAGAATCCATCGCATTCCCGAAGGCTTCGTGGCTCAGATCGTGAAGCTTCGTGTTGAAGCTTCATCTCCCCATCTGAATGTGTCCAATCGAGAAAATAAAGGGCTGAATGATAAGAAGCATTCGAATGAGCTTCACAGAGCGAAAGAGAAAGGAAAATCCACCGTTTATAGATGCGGAGGCAAACGTCATTGGCAATCGTCAAAGAATGCCACGAGGAGTCTTTTGTTTGCTCGCATTGCTTTATCAGGCTTTTGTGCCCGATGTTTCGTCCGACGCCGACACCAGAGCTCATCCTCCCTCCATCTACTCGTTCATTCACTAATTCGCTCATCACTCACTCGTTATGGCAGCGAAAAGTACTGGCAGACATTCAGACTACCGACCCAACAGCATTGTTGCCTACGAGCACCATGCTCCCTTATTGTCTACTGTGATCCAAGGTCGTGAACGGCGACGGGCGATCCAGCTGCATCCGATTTCAGACTCGGACAGATGAACCCGAAGTCCGAACCGGGGTCGTGGGCATCGTTACGAAGAGATGATAGTGAAGTCATGCGATTCGTCGCTGAAGTTTGCTCTGGACATTGTTCCAATAATTTCCATCCATTGTTTCGTAATTTTATCTGATTTGTTTGTCCGTTCCATCCCTCTTTCTGGATAGGAGGATTTTTCTTGCACTCCATACTTTATCTGCTCTGATTCGCCCATCTTGTTCCTTTACATTTGAGATTGGCATTGCATGTAGCTGCCATCACGGCCACAACGCAGTGAATCCCTTAATTCATGAAAAAATTGTCTCGCCCGCCGGAGTCACGCGAACAGGGTCACGGAGTTGGCAACGTTCAGGGGAGTTTCATTGGAATTCCTGCCTGAATCGCCGTTAGGATCTATGATGATCGGTGGGAGCTGAGCTTCGAAAATAATCACGGCTCCCAATCCCATTGGTTATCAGAAAAAGCTGTCCATTGTGGTTGTCGATTTCCCACCATACCCGCTTGATCCTTAACGTCGCCGAGAATACGCTTCATCGCGACGCTTGAGCGAGACTTCAAAATAGGATTTTGAAGATTAGTGAGTTTCTGGTGATGTCGGGTCCGACGTGATTTTGATTCGATCACGAAAGGAGTCTGAGCATCAATCGCAGACTTGTCCTTGCAGTTTCTGTGCTGCTTGATTGAGACCTTGCCGGAATCCGCATCCGAGGCTCCCACCTGCTCTGCCCACCGAGAGCCTCGAGAAGAAAGCTTAGCTGTTCACGAAAGATGGGAGCAAATCATTGCCAGGTTGGAGAAGACCGTGCGAGCCCAACTTCAACAAGATGAGCATTTATTCTGTGGCCATAGTCTGAATCGATAGCGCAATATTCAGAGCGTCCGTTGCTCGAGGTAATGGAGGTGACGATATCCCAGAGGAAATAATAGAGTTATCGAGCCACAATAACGACAGAATGATGACAATATCATTCTGCCAGTTTTGCGCGACTGCAATCGACCATCCGTGGATAATAATGAAACAAACGTGGAAACATGGCTCTCAGTCACAGGATGAGTTCGTCGAAGCTGTCCTAGAGTCTCGAACCTGAACCGGACGAAACGAGTTATTTAGGAATGAGCCGATTTACCTTCCCGGATTTGTAAGTCGGTCCCCGCGATACCTCCGAAACAAGTCCGTCTCAAATATAGTGTCAAACAAAAAACAAATCACGTCGACAACGGCAACAACCACGGGAGGCAAGAGGCATCGACAATAGCCGCGGTAGAAGAAATCCGTTAGGAGCAAGCGTGGTGGCAGGAAAAATCCGTAGAGAAAAAAACGTCTGGATTTTTGACTTTGGCGTGTGACAGATCGCCTAGAAAGATGGATCGCCGATAAGCTTCGGTACGATCTCACCTCCCGAGAACGCCTCGACATTGTTGTCGTGACTCACATGTTATTGTTGCCGCTTCTGTTCTCAAGTCTATTGTTGCTGCCTTTCGTGGTTAGTGTTGTTGCGAGCGCTGATCCAATTTACAGAAGCTGCTGCATCATTCGCAAGCCGCAGCGCTCATGCTAGTTTCTTTTTCGGCATTCAGCTCCTCCTTCATCCGTCTGCAGCCGGAGTGGATGTCGGCTAATGTACTCGTGCAGAATACTTTTGCGGGAAGTACGTACCGTGCGGAGTAGCGTTGACTTCCATCGACCTCAGTCCTTCCATCAAGGATAGGCCCGTGGATCCACGAGAAGGAAACAAACGTGTGCTCCTGTAGTTTTCCAATTAGGCCTCGCAGCTCGACAACTCTCACGCGAACATATTGCACGTCCCGTATACCACGCTCGAGCCGATTTTCGGCCGACCGCGTCGAGCCGTGCGCGCGGATGGAAACAAAAGCTGCCGCACGCGACGAACAGAATGAAAAAAAAGATCGAGAACATATTCAGATGTGGTGAATAAGACAGCTTGCCGCTATTTGGGTGTGACTGAGCGCTTCGAAAAAATCGTCGCTTCGTCAATGATAAACGGCAATGAGCTTTTAATGACGACGACGACGGCGGCAGCGACCGACACCGCGTCCTGCTATTCGTCCGCGCGTTCGTCGGAGCAACGGAGCATCCGTCAGATCGACCCGCGAGCGGGCGACGAGTCTTGTCGAGTGGTTACTTTACTCGGTTCTTCGTTTGAAGAGTTTCTGCAACTCTCCAACGACGACTCCACGCGAGGAAGCAGGACATTGAGTCGCACCTTACAGGAGAAAAACGAATAGACAAATTGAGCGAGCGCACCGATCGAATTCGTGCTCGTTTTACGTCTTCTTCTGCCGCGTCTCGCTGCTCCGTGCCATTGATGCTCATATCAGCGGTTTGGCTCCCGTTCATTCTAAGTTCCTCGCTTCACTGACGTGGATCATCTTCACCGCAGCGATCGTAAACTACACTCTTCATGAGGTGAAGAACCGGCGGAAACTTTCCGTCAAAGTCGATTCCGGAACATCTTATGCGAAATGCTTGACACCGGCCCATTCATGACTCCGCCGACTGTGTTCGATGGAGATACCTGGGAGCTCTCACCGGAAGGAAGCCCCACGATTAGACAAGATCGACGGAAAAGTGAAACGGAGTGATTTCCAATCGCCAAATTCTCATACCGCCTCTGCGATTGCGACTTCGCTTCGGGTGAATTTCGGGAGAATCATAGAGTGGCTGTGAACGAGACGCTCTTGGAGCAATCCGACGGGCGAAGATCATTTCCCGATGAGCATATCGTCTCATTTTCAAGCGTAGGGGGCTCCTGAGAGCTGTTATCTACGGTCATGATTCATGAGCCGACTTTCCTCTCTCAGTGTACTGAGGTAACCGTCACGAAGACTGAACGCGGCCATCTCCACGAACCCCGCGTAGAGTGCTTCATGCGTGAAGTTGGGTGACATTAACGATGGGACGCAGACGTCGTGAACTTTTGACAGAGTCGGAGATGTCGAGGGCTCAGAGGAAGCTCGACTTCCAACCACACGCGGGAAACGCGAAACGAATTCCTATTTATGAGAATCGATGATTTGAGGAGAGTTTTCTGCTATACTGTGGGCATGCTCGTCGGGAAGCCGATGGATTGGAGTTCAAAGAAGCGAATTATCGAAGCGACGAAATCCTCCACAGGAGCAGGAGATGTCAGCGCCGGCCTCATCTCTCCTTGGGTTTTGTTTATCTCTCCGTTCGTCTGTTCGTATTTTTGAGGGCGCGTGTGCGAATCCAATCGCTCAAAACTCTCCCCTTGCCGTTAACAAAGTCGTCCTCGTCGCCTCGCTTTGTTGTCGTGGTCGTTGTTGACGAAAACGTGTTTTTGCTGTGCTCGTCGCGTTTCGTCGATGGTTTGGAGACGTTGATTGGCGGAACGTGGAAGACGTGATAGAAAAAAACACGTGATTCGCGCAAAACCCATCACCGTATCGTGTCAGTGAACGGCTCTACACGACGCGACGTCTTCTCGCGGAGATGTTACTGCTTCATATCACTCCTCGCGTTTCTGATAGTCTTGGTGTGTGACCACCGATGCGAGTACTGATGCTCCTGGAGTCTGATCTGGGAGTGGTGGTCCGATGGAGGAAAACATATCCACCGAAACCGAATCGACAGAAGATGAGTCGATGGGGAGACATAGCGTCGCTCCGGAGATTGACCACCGCGCGTCCGTCCGTTACGCCCTTCAGGTGGAAGCTGACAACCGGGCATATGACATTTTGCCTTTCATGGTATAGTATTCTCACAGAAACGGAGTGAATTTACTGGACATTGATCCTGATCCGGAATCGGGCGATGGCGCAATCAGTTCACGTCGTGAAACGCGGGCTGAGGCGAAGAAATTGAGAGTCAACGAATTGGAATCATCATGGTTGCTTGGTTCGACTTTGTCGCGTTGAGGTTAGACCTTCTTGACCCCGCGGCGGGAACCCGTTGACATCGGATCGTAAACTCATTGTCGAGCTGGATTTCCATTGAACGAGTGGCTACTGACTGAGAGGATTTTCGACTTTCGTTGAAAGTCCACAAAAAAAGAATGTCATTAGCTCCGGAAACATCGAGCGGTGACATCCAATGGAGCAGAGAGTCTGGCATGGAAGGTTCCCGTTCGCATTGTCCGGATCAACGGAAGTTGCGGGAGTTCCTTTTTCGTCACCTCGTGCTAACGGAGCCGTTGCGAGCCGAGCGTGTTCCTAGCTGATTCCGTTGTCACTAGGAGACCACGAACATATGTCATTCATCCAAGCATCCATCGCGGAGTTGACGCAGGAACGTCTCTCTTTCTGTTGTTCTGGGATATTTCCTCGAGGGACGATTTGTTCAGGATATCGTACGGGTGTACTGGGAGCGTTCAGGCGTTCGAATCGAAACCTCCGATTCTGCGGATAGAATTCTCGCCGTTTGCCTCGCGTAATGTCTCCTGACTGACTCGCTGTCTCATTGAGTGAAATATACGTGGCTTGGATAATGAAATAGTGAGGCTCGCGCACGGCGTCTGTTCGAGTTATGAAGTTCCCTGCTTTTAGCGAAGCTCGTAGTGGCTCTAAGAGTCGGCGAATGCCTTGGATTTAGTCTTCAAAATAATGCAAATGTCTCCATTAAGTAGTGTCAAAGCAAAGTTTGCTCACGTTCACACCTTCGCCAAGAAGCAAGATCCCAAAGAGGATCACAGCCATGAAATAAGGAAAGTAGCTAGTTCAAGAAAATGCGTTGGGACTGATCCCAAGAATTACGTCGTCCTGGGACCCGATAGCTGACTTAGTTCGAGGCGCGGAGCACACGTTCCCGGAAACTGGAAAAGGAGCGTAGGTTCCGTTATTCGTCTCAAGTCCGTTCGATAGCGATGCCATGCACCGAAATCGAAGCTCATGCGTGGTCCATCTCGAGCAACAATCAGGCGTTTCATCAACTTGCGATGAGCTCGAGTTTATCACCAGAAATCAGATTGAAGTTACTCAGCAACCGTCGGAATCTGCTACTCCATGCGGCTCGTAACTCTGTAATTCTTGGCTGATCGAAGTAGCGTATGCAATAATTAACAATTTTAATTCCCTGGAATGTCGAGTTTGTCGCGCTGATCTCGTGGATTCCTGAGCGACCCTAAATGAAATACGATCGGAATGCCGCGAACAGCGAGTGAATGCCCACGGGAAAGATCCATTCAGTTTCCTCACCATTATCGCCGTCATTAATACCAAGAATTATCGAGCCAACTTATCACTAGATCGTTATCATCGCTGTCTCGATCCGTGAATCTCGCGATTTTATTACCGGATCGGCGTCCTCTCTCAGGCTCTCATCGCGTGAAAAAATATAAATAAATAAAATCCGAAACCTGTGTGCGGTAGGTCGACGGAGTTTCGTTAGCGTCAAAGCGCTTTCGTAGACAACGACCGCTCCGACGCTGCGCCGTTTGTGGCAGCGGTTGCACTTTGTTGGATTCTACATTCTACAGTAATCTGTATCGACCTGACGGGCGAACGGATCGTTGGACCAATCGATGCAGACACCGAGATAAAGAGTGAAGAAAGTTACTCGAGCTACAGCTGAACGAACGTTTGGAGTGGGACTCATCGAGCGCAGAGGGTTTCTTTCACGGGACGGACTCTATTCTCGTTTGAAGAACGATTGGACAAGCTGTGAGCGATGATTCCCGTGGAATACGGCGCGCTGAAGGGTTCCGAGCCCGGTCTCACCTAATGCATGCGAATCGGAGGTCAAAAGTTCCACAGTTCTCCAAAAGCAAAGCGAGGCTTGCACGGTCGGCCGGACGAAGCTTCCCCGTCCAACGCTCGTTGACTTCTCAATAGAGCCCATCGATTCGGGACTATTCGCGACGACGAAACTACAGGCCAGATGCACTACTCGTTGCTGATTGAGGTCGACACCTGCGAGTTCGGCCGGCTAACGGGTTCGATTCTCTCCCTGTCGGAAATTGATGCGGTCTCGGAGAGGGACCCCTTCGGGAATGCTCCGTCCTGCTCGAGCGACGATACTTCTTACAGCGGAGGGGGTCTTCTACGATCACATGATTCCGATTTAATGCAGAATATTATTTTTCTGAATTCACTTTTGAATGTTATTCTCGTGAATACTTCTTGCCCCTCGACCACGGACTCGAAGAATTTCGAGATTTCCCTTAACCTTCCCCCGATCAGTCAACCGACGCTTCTGCAATCGTATCTCCCGCTCTCCTCGCGGCGCGAACAAAAACTCGTGATGTTCTGATGTTGTCACGAAGTTGCACTTCCGAGAAAAAGTTCAAAAGGCTTAATTGTTTGCGCTATCCCCGTGTATTGTCGTGGCGGCCATCATATTGTTTTCAGGGTCACGCGGCAACATTTATCCCACTGATGACTCGGATAGAGAAGCGAGAAAGATAAACATCGCGTCAAGTTTGTCTCCTTCTAGGGAGACTTGGTGAATAATGTGTCACAATAAAACGTGAGGTTCAACTGTGTGGCGAAAACGAAACCCCTTTTCTCCAAGTTTTTGATTCCGTCGTTCAACACGGAATGGCGAAAACGGCCGACGTATAAGAGCGCACCGTCGGATGACTGAGCTCAACCTTCTCGGAAGTATCATGGAAGGTGTTGAGATCCGGGAGATAGCGGCCGACACCCTGAAGATTCTCGGTCGCGTTTACGCGCGGGGAAAATCGAGACGAATATATCAGGAGGAGTCCGAGCAGAAAGAACGGACACCGCACTTGCCGCATTTCAGAACGTGGCAGTCGTGCCTCAAAGCTTAGCTCTGGACGACTGTCCGCAAATCAGTCAGTCATCAACCGACCAGACTACGCCACTGACCGTCGTTCCATCGACGGGAGCGATGGCGAATAGAGGAGCGTGAGTTTTATCTCGTGAGATTTTCGGTTCACAAGCGTCGTTCAACAAGTCGTGATCGAGATTTTTCTCATTCTTTCATTTTTTTCTGCTCCTATTCTCACTTGAGCGATCTGTAACTGGGGCTGAGCATCTGTCAGCCTCTGGGCATCTCCTTCTCGACGACTTCTGGCTAATTGAAGCTCGTATCATCCAACCAATGATATCGATTAGCGAGATTAGGGTGACCGCTCTACCGATACGGCGTTCCCCCGGTCCCTCCGGATTCTTCCGACCGGTGCGTACCTTACCTCCAGGGTTCGCGGGACGACATGTCTCGAGTTCCTTTCTTTTTGTTGGAGAAATCGCCGTTGAGGTGAGTCCCAAAAATGCCCTCAATTCGGCGATCTTGATCGGTTGTGTGAAATCGCAGCGTGCGGGAGTCTGCTCCTTCCGGTGATTTCGACGGATGTCGACCATCGTTTCGACGAATTAGGGGATGGATCATTGTTTATCGGATAGCCTTGGGAGGAAAAGCGTCGCTGTCTGTAGGGCTCTCCACGGTGACCCATTACCCCCGCTCTAATTGATGACTGTCTCGGACTCCAATCCGGTGGGATCAGTAATGATTGTTGATTAAGGCGCATCGAAGCTGTCGCATTTGTCTTAGGTTGACATTAATTCCAAATCGATACTGATATCAGAGCCTCGAACCGGGGGACAGTCAGATCTTGTTTGTGGATCGCACCGTTTGGGGTGGAATATCCCGGTTGGGGAATTTCAAATTATTGAAAAGTCATGATCCGCTAGGGAAATTATTTGAAATTGAGAATCTTCCGAGCTGCTCTTTCATGTCTCCGACGGCCGTGATTCCTCCCAAAATTGGAGAAGCGCGTTTGCGTGAAAACGAAAAACCCGCCCACTGCCGAACCGTAATGAAGAAAATGATAACGAATCGATCCGAAGCATTTCAGTTTTCCCCATATTGGGAATCAATAGCAGCTCCTCCCTATTTTTAATCGGCAAGAGCTCCCGATGAACTTCGACCATAAAATCATGAAACATTGTAAATCTTCGGCTATGGTATCGAGCTTTCCGCGACACGATTGGCAATCCTCGCTGATCCAGCCACACATTTCTCCGACCCGGCATTTTCTCATCCATACATCAATTGGGCTATCCTTCAGGGAGTACCATGTACGTCGTCGGAGCGTCCGCTTCAGGAATTTCAAGAAGAAGTGAAAACATGTGGAACAACGATGGGTGCAGCGCCAATCGGGATTTTGAACTCATTCAAATGGAACTTTTCCTCGAAGGGTAGTTCGTCGTACCCCGCCTTGCGCCACTTTGAAATTATTATTTCCTCTGAATATTCCTTTTGTTTCGATATGACATTATTATGAGGATCAAATCTGAGTCGAAGCATCAATTCGAGTCGGAAATGAAAAGACATCGACCAGGTTCCGGCTGGTCTGAGTCATAAGCTGAGAATTACGTCATGAATAAGGTTGAGGTAGGGGATGAGTCGATCGTCATATGCTCATGAAGATGTTCTAGTGAGTCTGATCCTTAAATGAGACAGAGCACTTGAGTGGTTTGCTTGATGACGTTGTTGAGCTGATCGGCACCTTTAGCGACTCGTAACGAAAGCGCGTCCGCTAACTGGCCGACCGTGTAGCTGATCCGAGAATTCGGGGTTGGGCGTGGTGGTTTTGCTGTAAATGAAGATTAGCGTTTTTGGCGTGATCGATGGATCAACCAACGACGACCATAAGCGAGACAGTCCGGGCTTCGTCGGTCGGCTCAACGCTCGCTTCGTGGACAGGCTGAGAGGGACAGACCGATCTACCGACAGTCTTCACGAGCTACCGCCTTGTTCGCCTCGACTTAATGAATACAACTCATTGCAGGAACAATCCTTCGTTAGATATTCTCCCGATGTCCACAACATGTCAGTTTGTTGAATGAAAAAAAAACGACGTTGGTGAAGTTGGCGCCCTTGATCCGTTGAGTCTTCCCTGCACACCTACATCAAATCCCATTCGAGCTTGCGGGTTGCATTTCCTGGGAGCAAGGCGTGGAAATGAAGGCAAAAACGTGGTCGTCTAACGCGGTTGCAAGCAGAGCGACTGCTCGAAGACTCAAGGCTTCGTACACGCCTCGTGCGACTGCGAAGAGGACGAGCTATAACGGGCTTCGGTTGCGAGGCGACTCCTTCGCGCCCCGGCTCTGAAAACTGTGGAGCTCCGTCAGATTTTCCGTCGGAGTTCCCGTCAGGGTCTCAATGAGCCAACCACAGGACCGAGGGACCCATTGTGCGTGTCTATCCCAAGTCGATTGGCATGCCCGAAGCGGATGTAGATATTTGCAGAACATTCGCACGTGCATAGGCTCCTGGGATTTTCGGAGCGCCTTTAGAGGCCCCCTGTCTGGCGGAGGCTCTGACTTCGGAAACTTTCCGTGAGTTTCGCAGAAGCTAGTTTCCCGGGCGAGACGGGATGATTCGTTGCCGAAAATGGATGGGGACGCGGCAGGACTCTTACTCATTCCGTTGGCGTCCTCTGGGATGAATCCTCACGTTGTCCTTGGCTTCCTGCTCTCTTCGTGTTCGGTGTGAGTGTCTCCGAGCTCGTCGAGAGCAAGCCTGAATGGAAGGTTCCTGGAATCGATTTGAGTCCTGTCGGAATGCTTCGACGGTCGTCTCGAAGCCAGAGGAAACCCAGCTTTCATGTCGAATAATCCGTATCGAATTCGGGAAGCAACTTTCGTCGAGACCCATTCTGCTCTGAAGGTCCCTCCATGGATTTGAGTTACTAAGAGGTGATGATTAAATCGGGTCTTAGCTCCTCCTGTCGGGTTGGTTCCGGTGTCCTCATGATTACCGAGCTTCCTCGTTTGCTCTCGCTTGCTCCTCGGCTGACGCTTTGTCGAAAAGCCATCTGGTCGTCGCGGCTCTCGATACGTGTATTACCTACATTATTACTATTATTATGAGCCTTCCCTTTATTTCCATGCGTGTCGAGCGGGTACGAATGACGCACGGTGACTACGATCACCACGACCGAAACCATTGCCGTTGCCCAAAAGCAGACAAAAGATCGATTGCTGGTGCAAGCTGAATTTCCAATGACACAATTCATAGACGCACGATTTCACTTATTGTGAGAGCCCGAACCACTAATTTGCGTTGTGAGTCTTCGCTCTCTCGATGGAAAGCAGTATAAGAGACGATATCGAAAATCGGTTTCGATGTCCCTGACAAGCTCGACCGGCCATGTTACCAGAAGGCGGCAAATCGAACGAAGATGATACGATCAACTGGCACACTGACGGGTGGAATCAAAATAAGAAGAAGAGTAGTCCGAAGAGATAATCCTGCTCCCGCCATTTGGAATATTGCCTACGTTGTTGATTAGATCGATGACCGAAGCTCTTCCGAATCACCTCAGCGTCAAGGAGCGGTGGTGGGTCATCTTGATAGATATCGAAACGGGAGTTATGGCGACACTATAACTTTTCGTGGAAGAGTGAACAGATCAGACGACACGAACCGTGTCCTATTTATGATACGGGAGCAATCTAACGCGTATCCCGTGGCGGCTCCACGCTCGACGCCACGACATCTTAGCGAAGGTAAGCTCACCGTCGTACGGCGGGCAACTGACATCCGTACCGATGCGCGAAAGATACGTAATTCTGATTGTTTGCTCCTATGGTGAGGAGAGCGGTGAACGTCAGCGGGGAGCGAGAGACGCTGAAAATCCACGTGAATATGATCTTGATCGTCCGCTGCTTCGCTTGTAGCGGAATTTGAAGAGGCCCGAAGAAGATTGAAGAGTGTCAAACACTTCAATTTGCAATTGGCAGTAACGCGAGAAGATGACCCACATCGGCGCTCATCGATTACGATTTCGTATTTCCAACGTTATCGTTTGCGCTTATCGATTACTACGAGTGAAATTTGAATAAACGTTTTGAATCGGAGGTCGAGTCCAGAAGAGCTGATCGGTCTCTCAGCTGAGAGCGTTAAGCTGACGGGAACTTTTTGATCGAACGAAGGAGGAACTTATCGGAGCTTCGGATTCAATCTATTCTGGGAGCGTCCAGATTTCGTATCCTGAAATATTTATCTGAAAGCGAATAATTGATAACGGACGATTCTTCAAAATATCCGAGTTTTCCCCCTTGTGAATCGCGATTCGATGGCATTCCCGCCCAAAATAATGATGAGACTTGTGTTTTCATAATTGGATTATTTGCTCTGCGCTGTTCCATCTTCGTTTGATTGCGACGATCGTTCAAATCCATGGAGATGATGGTATAACCAGCTACCTATTCATGATCGCTGCTTGTCCCTAATGATTGGTCCAATAATCGACAAGCGTGCTCCAGCCACGCGCGCTTCCCAAACTTTCTTCTCGAACGCAATGGTCTCAAATATTACATAAACAACTGATGTTCCAGTACGAGAGCGCTATTTTTTCGGGGAACTTTTTTCAACGTTTGACCCGCCATGGCTTTTCTGGACGTAATCGAATTAAGAGCTCGAAGGAAGCATCCGTCCGGGCTTATCTCCGAAGTTGTTAGAATCTGGATTCTATCGGCCGCGGCCGACGAGGCGACCCCAAACAAGCGAGGACCGATGGAAACAGGTCGTCAGGAGTGACGTCTAGATCTCGCTTGCCGAGTCGACGACTTTCGTGGGCAGGAGAAATCATTTGTCTCCCGCTTTAAAGAAAACCGGAGCGCTGTCCGCTTGTTTTCCTCGTCGAGATCTAATTACGCTTTTGAACTTTACGCAGCGAATGAGTGTGGGTGAAACGAAAAGGCTACGCGTTTATGCTCTGAGGAGAGATTAGTCCTTCTCCTGCCCACATGAGCAGAGCACTGGTCCGTGTGGCCACCGACCACTCGACCGTTAGTGCCCGTCTATCAGCAGAGCGAAGATTCCGCCCACAGGCGTCAAGAGCGATCCTTGGGAACTTTCACTGGGTTGGATTGTTGGCAATGGAACTCCGGCTCGGGAAAAAATCTGCTCCTTGGCCTTCAATTTGTAGTTCGATCCTGAAACTCCATCGGGCTTGAGCTTTCGGAGTTTCCCCCCATCGGACGTCGGTATCGGGTGATCGTTCCCACGTCTTGGGCCAGTCTCGACCACCCCGGCGTTTCGCGAAAAGTCTTGGCTCATCTCGTGACGGAACCTATCGGTGTTCCGAGGTGTGAAAACAGTCTGCTTCCAAGCGAATTGACACGATTCGGGTAATGGTGTCACTCAATCACGTCACGATATGGGAACGAGGAGGCTGTGCATGGAAAGAGCATCTCCTACGCGCGGCACCCAGCGAACAAATTTGCAGCGGATCGTGATGAAAACCGTGCTGGACTGTCTTCTAAACGCGGGGAACGACTAATCCCCAGGGGGACAACGCGTTGGTCTGAATCAAGAAATTCAGATGGGCGCCTCAGGTAGGTGCTTCAAGAGACTCGCTCAGGGAAGGGCTGAGTGACTAAGCGGAAAATCGAACATGGCTGATCGAAATTGCATGAGGTGACTTGCCAAATGGATCGAGAATCGGGCTGAACTATCCTCACAAGGGAAGAGATCCGCTACACTAGGAATTCAACGCAACGCAGAGAGCAGGAATTCGAAAAATATTTGGAAGATATCGATGCTTCTCTGTCAGTGTAACGGTGTGATTCTTCTCTGGGGCATGGATTTCCGCTGTTCCTTTTTCTTCCGTTCTCGACGTTTATCCGACAAGAGTCACGAAAATTGCTGGATCGCGCTCGCTCGCCACCCGCCTGCGTCCATCGGTTCCATGACATCAGTCGTCGGCGACAGCGTCGGAGAAGACGTTTTCGGCCGGACAAGACGGAATGAAGCAGAAGAGCCATCCATCAGAGATGTCTGAAACGTATAGATCATCGCTTATGACTTCCTCTTTCTGTTTTGTCTGCGAAGACGCTGCTCTCCGGAGAAACGGGAACATCTGGCTCACTCCCATCGAAGGGGTTTGGTTTGTTTGTTTGTTTATTGATGGAACTGCAAGTCATACACTGCTGAAGTTCACATATTAAAAAAATGTAGGGAAGGGGGAATTTCAATCGGGGACCCTGGAAAATTCCTACGTTGCCTAGGATGGTTTCGGCTTGCATTCTGATGCCGGAAGACTCATCTTAAAACCCCGAGGAAGCGGGGGTCTTCTTCAGCGATACGAGTTGCAGCTGAACGAATGGAGCTCGAGAAATTAGCTTCTGAGCCATACGTACCTCCGTCTTTGAGCTTCTGTTCCTTGTAACTGAATTAAGAGCTTGAGGTAAAAGGCGAAGAGAACGGAGCTGCTTGTGCGGTGAGAACAAAGGTACCGTCCACCAAATAATTAAGAGCAGCATCTCTAGACTTTCTGAGGAACCATTGTGGCCGACACCGTCCTCATCGGCGTCAATCAATTCGAAAGTATCCCGTTTTCGTTTTCTTTCTTCTGCTGCTTCGGCCCCGAGTGAATTCGTAAGCTTGTAGGCGTGTCAGTCGTTGCTCTTACGAGGAACAATGGTAACGATCGTAGGCGATTCAATAAACTTTCAATGTCAGCTGATGTCTTTCTGCTTTCGAACTTTCGAAAAGAAACAGATTTCGCGGCTTAGTTTCCCCCACACATTCTATCTCACTTCGTCTCCGACATTCCGTCTAGAATATTTCGGAGCTCGGAATCGTTGTGGTGAAGTGAGGGCTTCTCGCGGCTTATGAAAGAGAGCATCCGCATGTCAGTGGAACCGATCAGAAGCCAAACGAATGGAATTTCGGGGCAGTCCAGTGCTAACCTACTGGAGGTCGATGGGAGAGATAGGGGAAGGATTCGTGCTGCCCGCTCTCGCGACACCTTGCCCAGTCGAGTTCAGCCCGAGCTGCATCAGTAAGAGCCGTGTAGTATGTTTTTGAACAGGTCATTGATCACGACAGCGGGTCGACGAGGACAAGAAAATCAACAGAGGAAAAGAAGGGGGCCTTGCCATTCTTTTCTTAAGAGCGAGAAGATGACTCGCTTTTCCATCAGGTCGACACAACGACAACAAACACATTTGACTAGAGTGAGCGAGTCGGTCACAGCCGCCACCGCTCCCAACACCAGGAATAACCGCACGAGCAACAAAACCGAGACAACAGAGACTGAAGCGAATCGAATTCGACGGCATCCACTCGCAGTGGATGCTGCTTTTATATTAGACAGTGAGAAGCTCTGTGTTCTCGAACCTTGCTGCCGAGCGAACGATCAGCCACAAAACCAACGTGGGCCACCTTCGGAAAACCAAAGCAAGCATCGATTGTCGACGCACTCGGCAATCTTTCAGCGTTTCGACGGCTGCGCCAGGTGTGTAATGGAATGCTACACCGAGGGAAGAACCATCGGGAAAAGAACGGCCTCTAGAAGTTCTCGCAGCGGATTAGGAATTCCCCGTCTGATGCTTCCCATGGATTTTCAGAGTATCGCATCGATAGTATATTCATGACTCGATCAGACGTAACAGGTCGAGCCCATATACTCCCCGCTATTTACGAACCGGGTGGCTCCCTAGGCCCTAAGTGGCGTTTTCCGTGCGCGGACGATCGCTTCGGATCCAACCCACTCGCGTTCCACTTGCATTCTGCTGGGAGCTCACCGTCCGTCGATCATTTTGTAAGCGATGCCGACGCGGTCGCATCGTCTGCTGCGGTCGGCTCGTTGGTCAGATGAATGAGTGCATGATGGTTCGGATGGGAGGAATCATGCCCCGATTATAAAACGAGTCTTCAATTAAACATAACTCCTCCGAGACATTGTTGGTGTTGCGGCCATCATTGTTGCCGTGCTTGTTGCTCTTGTCCTACATTGAGCCTTGTCTCGTTGTCGTTGGCGGTGGAGATGTCGACAAGGTTGGTCGGCTCCACGGAAACCGCGCAGTGCTCCAGATTTCTCATTTTTTCTCATAATTACGTCTCCTACTGCCGAATATAAATCAACCGAAGATATCACGTCGGAATATTGAGCGGGACGCCGCTGGCGCGCCGCATTAATAATGCAACAGAACTCAGCGAAAACGCGCGTGGTGTTCGAATCATCGTTGCAGCGAATCGTTCGTGCAAATGAAAAGCTCTTCAATAATTCAGCTCACTCGAAATGACGTCGGATTGTTCTCGCGATCTATGAGGAGCAGCGCGGTAAACTAGGGGAGGATCGGTATCCGGGGGAAAGTCTGGGGAAAGAGGATATTCTTCAACGCATTCGTGAAGTCGCTCAATCTGTAAATCTCAGGGAACCTTCGTCACGCTGCTCTAACCCTCTCTTTTCTCTTCTTCTCTTACAGGTAAGAATCCTGAGATTTCAACCCCCTCTTGATATTTCCTCCCGATCTTTCGAGAGGCTGATGTAGTACGTATGGAGTTGAATCCCAGGCAAGGACGATACCGGAAACGAGACGAAGGACCCAACGAACCTCCATGACCAAGAGGCGACGGTGACCTTTCATTTTTTCCTCAACGAATTGCCGTTTTCTGGCCTTTTATCCTTCTCGGTTTATTTCCTCGTTCCAGCATGAATTTTTCACAATAACTCGATTTGCGATTACTTTTCTGTCAACGATCGCTTACTAGATGCGGGCTCTAAGCTGAATCGTCAACGGCTGGTTTCTTATCGGCTAGTAATTTCAACGGGTCATTTTCGCCCAGCCTGATCCGCCGGCAAAACCGATCCTGGTGTGTTTGGACTGGATCGCAGCGTTTCACCAACATCATTCCTTGTCGAGTGTTCATGGGACGCATCCTGGGCGGTAACTCGTGAGATCCTGTTGACATTTTCTGCCCACTTGTGTTTTTCCAGTCCGTGTCCAAACAATATCTTACACTGGTGGGGCCTTCCCCGAGCGTGTGAATCGCGGAGGTGTTTGCAACAATCATTCCAGATTTATTCGTCATTAAACCAGCGAAGTCGTTTATCGGTGGCACCGGACCACGCCCCGCTTTGATATCGAACATATTTCACGATTTGCTTTCAACTACTGGATTTCTGAATGCGTGATTCTGGCGCTCAGCGAAAATCGCTGCCCATAATCTGCCACCATTCGGAAGGCGCAAATTACCGGAATTTCGCGTGGTTTCGGGACACTTTCCATCAGATCGAGTCACAGAAGAGTATTTCCATGATGAACTTCGGGACTATTTCCCTCGGAGGCGTTTTGTTGATCCACAGAGGTCGATTCCCTCCTCTGCACTCGTCGGTCTCGCGGAAAGACGAGCTGCCGATTACGGCTTCTCGGTCCGCGGGAGGATCGCTGCAAAAACAAATCTCCTCCGATCCCTTCCGCGCACCGGGGTTTCAGTGGCAAGGATCCTGTCCAGGGGCGTAGAGCTTACGAATATTCCTTTCGAAGATGAAACTAATAACCTAGACGAAAAATCGTGTCTGCGGATTAAGTTCATGACATTGTTTATCGTATCAGGTCCACCGCACACCACCACCGCGGCCTATGGGGCTCCGACTAGGCGAAAGAGACTGGTTCCAGAATTATTCTCCGAAAGACTCCGGGAGATAAAACGGCAGATTCCAGTCGCGAAAAGTCTCGGTCCCGAAGTTTGCATGGAAGGTTGCCTCCTCTCCACTGGTACCAATGAATTTGCTCTGGTTATCGCTGTCGTAGCCGCTGCGGTAGTTGTTGGTGCCCTTGTAGCTAATGCGTTTGTCGTGCAGTCGATATCGTGAATAAGAGACGGTGTGGTAAATATCGAGAATTTCTACACCTCTAACAGAGTGGTCCTGGTGGATTGAAAGCCGAGTCATCCGATCGATCTGCTTATCTACATATGTTCGGGCGCAAACCTTCCGAGAAACCTCGCGATATTATGACGCCACGGAATATGGGATGCACGCGTGGCATCGAAAAAACTGTGATCCTCCATCGATACAGTTCGATGGCGAGAGATGGAATGTTCGCTCTTCTTCTCTTACCTCATTTATCACTCTCGCGGACTTTCAAGCTGTATCCACGATCAGACGCGCATCAATCCGTCCACCACTTTCAATACTAGCCCATAAACTTCAAACATATCCTCCGGCGACGATGTTCCCTTGGGGAATTGGAGCCAGCGTGAGATGGAGGAGGAAATGTTCCCAGAGCAATCGACAAGAAATCTTCGCGATCGCCTGACCGATCCAGACGAGCAGCGGTACCTTGTTGCAACTCGGTCCGTTTCTCCCTGATCGACTCCGTACTCCATGCGTGTCTCAGCGTTCCCATATCTGCAGGAACATATTCTCAATCCCTCTACTCGGCCGTCTCGCTCGAGCAATGATTCAGCAATTGGAATCGTGCTTCGATGACAACACCGGGGCACAGAAGACAACGTTAATAGCGAGTCTCTTCTTTGTTCCGCCGGATCGTTCGAAGCTACACAATGGCGATAACGACTGTCGCCGCCGCGGCGTCAATTTGTCCGCCGAAAACTTCGTAATTACGTTCCGGATGAACAAATACTCAAGCGCTCAGACATGGTCGTATGTTTCCACGGGCGCGAAAGGTTCTTTATTTCCGACGTGTTTTCTGGAAAACCTTGTCGTGAGCGTCAAGTGTCACGAATTTGTGTCCCCGGTGACGGTGGCCGCGGCCTGTCGAGCAACTGGCAGCGAACGACATCGCACTACTCGGTCGGATTTGCTCTTCCGCATCCGCACATGACGAGAAGTACAGCGACAGATTTTCTGATCTCTGCTCCTTCCACTTCGTCAACCCCTCAGCCATCTCATACGGAGCGTCATACGGCTGGCTCGTCCCTGTTGCTAGGTAAGAGCAACTCTTCGCCCGGAAAGCGAATGCGTTGCGAATACTCTTCAAGAATCATTTGCCGAGTTCGGAGGGAAATTGTTAATCGGGAGTAAATGACAATCAAATCATGATTGGGATAGAACTATATTTGTCGAAGAGCGGGTCCCTCACCGCATTCATTACGATTCGCACCCAGGCGTCACGCTGTCAGCGTCATAAGAATTGAGCGAAGGACACACTGACTATCGGGAGAAAACGCCAATCAGAGCACTCGTCCGCTAATTAGAATATCGGTTGAAGCTCGGATCTACCTGATCAATGTGAAGCTTGAGCTGTGGGAGGGACTCTTCGGCCCCTCCAACTCCGGAAATGCTTATACTTACAATTCTCTTCGAAGGATGGATCGGTATCAGAAAAAGCTTTCAATGGCTTGAATCCTACCGCGCCAGACGAAAACGTTTATCAAGCTGTGAGTCACGCGTCGGGATCGGGATGGGAATCGGTGTGAAAAGAGACAGCCTGGAACGAATGGATTTCATACATCTACGGAGAAAGAGTCATTCAAAGAAGGGAAACACGGAACCTGCGTCTCATCCGCGTGGATACATATCAAGTATCGAGAATGAAGCCCTAGCTCGCTGGTGATTCCCGAGGGAATTTCCCCCTCCCCACGGAGTGTAGGAAACAGCCTGGCGGATCTCGGTGTCTATCGAGCTGGACGAAATCATGAGGAGCAAATATTTTTTCCGATACGACTGATATCTATCTCATGTCCGAATTTCGCAATGGTGCTGAGCGATGACTTCTTCCCGGTTCACATGGAGTTCTGATGCCATACCTTCCCATTACATGCCAATTCTGTTCGTGAGGACGGATATCGTCAGGGCTCATCTGTTCTGCGGAGTCATCAAGTGTTTTGTTCATACAGGGAATGAATTTCCAGTCCAACGTCAAGTCAGTCTCTAATTATAGTCTGCAGCAACCATGTCTTTTGCTTTCGTGATTACAGCTCCTTGCTTGTCTTGTGCCGGAGCAAAAAAATTTGAAAAATGGTGTACGCCCAACACGGTACGCAAGGCAGCAATGAATGCAGCCACATACGCTACAGCTTGAGCAACAACAATGCACTTCATTTGAATTTGAGGCGTCGAAAGGATACCGTTCAAGCCGGTACAGGATCGCATGACGGGAATAACGTGGATACAGGAAGGTGGGATTCATCCGCGCACCAACCGCTTGGGTAGCTCGACCAGCTATTTCCACAGTCATCCCCGTATTCCCTGATAGAGGTACTTGAAGCTATACGCGGGGTCCGATATGAAGGCACGGCCGTCAGCCCTGAAAACAAATTGGAATCACTGAAAAACAATAACGTTTCCAGGGTTCAAAGAAGTCTGTCTCCCTCCCTTGATGGAGGTGTGCCGTTATATCCATGTAGTGGTAGAAAATAGTTCAATCGTTCGCCCGCGTGCCGGCTCATCGATGAATCTTCGGATTTAGATCATCGGTGTAAACTCGGGAGGGATTACATCGATCCGAGCATTGAGCTCCGGAGCCGCAAGTCCCTCCCGGAAAACTCAGGCTAGAGCTCCTGAGGATCCTCCCACCAAAGGGGTGTCCTCCACAAATCATTGAGATGATTTATATCAATCGGAACTTCAGCGTCAAATGCCCCGATTTCAGAAGGTCTACGATGCTTAATCCCAGTTTCCAAGAGCGACGCCCACGAGGAAATAGCCCCGGGCAGAATCTTCTTCTTTCTTCATCTTCCGAGAAGTCGGTTCGGAGAGGGTCTCAAAGAAAGTTCGGGGTAGAACTCGTGCCGCCTGATGGGTGACGCAAGAAAAATAGGATTCCATTCTTGGATGCGACGAATTGAAAAGTTCGACCGGAAGAAAAGTTCAAGCATCACTGTTCTTAGCGATAGGAGGTTTGAATCCCTTCGTCCAGGAAAGTTGTTCCTACTCTTCTTTGATTATTATACACGACAAAAAACAATTTTGGATAAACCATTTGCCTTCGAGATCCAGCCGACACCCGTTGTCGCAGGCAACTTTTTTGTTTTCATTCGACCGCTTCTCGGCGAAGCTGACGCCAAGGTCCACAAACACTCAATAAACAACATTTCGTCCCCAACGCAATAGATTCGAATCGAGTTCGAATTCCCTGCCGCGCGCAGCTATCGTTAGACGGTCCACTGAGGCAGTGGCTGCTGACGAGCTTACATTAACCGAAGTGTCGTATTGGCGCCAGGAATATATAAAATAGTATTCGTAATCGAAAACTCGGAACCGAATCCCAAAATGTCGGATGCAAAACAAGTCTCAAGTCAGCGATCAAAAATCGATCGTTGCTTGCGCAAATTCCGTTGTCTGATTTCCGCTGTCACAAAAAAAAACACAAAGGAAATCCAGATTGTAATATCAGAGAGGCGGAGGAACCCGCGCCGAAATAATCAAGTCATACCGAAAAAAAAAAAATTGAATTCGCATCCAAGTTCTCGTTAAGCTTCGGCTGCTAGACGCGCGACATATATCCGTGTCGGCGACGCGCGGCAGCGCCGTGTTTCAAATCGATGCGGAGTCACGCTTCCATACATCTTCGGCGGTGACCGATGCTTGGCAAGGTGGAGGGGAAGGTTGAGACGGTGGCGTAGACGAATTTCCGAAGTAGTCAATGATTCCGTAGGTTGGATTCTACTATTTGAGGATTGTACTTCTGGGAGTACGTAAACCGTGCTCCACTACGGAGCCCATGGAGGGTGATCGGTGATCACTGATCATTTCAACGGAAAACCTAACTGAACGATAGTTAGATAAGTGATGAATAAATGTCACAATGAACGAAATGCACGCCAGCATCCGGAGGGAGGGAGCTTGACCTTCATTGCGAACCTTGTCGACGAATCCGACGCAAGCTTTGAACTCACGGTGCGATTCCGTGCGACCGGTGCGCAGTCACGGTGACTTGCATCATGAGTGCTGAATATTAATCGAACGTTGGCCGTATTTCGTCCACAATTAGCTCCCTCGTGATGGGCCGTGTCGCGTGGCATCGGCTCCACATATGTGTCCAAAGCTCCATGGAAATCCCTGACTCCAAATCGAACGCCCTCGAAAACGTGGTCCGTCATGACAGCTGCCGTGCTGGGAGGCAGCTCTCGGAACGCTCTTCTTAAAATTTTCTATGACGCATTCAATCTCGATCATCCGTCGGCGGTCAAGTGCATCAGTTCGCGTGGATTTGTGGGCCAGGGTACACGGACTCGAGAAAGCATCCGCGTCGCTCGAGAGACCCGCGGCCGCCGCGCCGCGAGCGGTAGCCGTGAATGTAACCGCTGCGCCGCGGACTAACTGACGACCGCGGCGGCAGCGGCGGCGGCAGCAACGACAGCCGCCCTCTCCAGCGGCAGATAACGTCAATACGAGACCGAGCACTCACCGCGTCGAGTTTGCAAGCGGAGCTTTAATACGTTGTGTCGTGTTAACGAATACCGCCGGCCATTCGAAAAGCCACCGCATAGAGGCGGACGTTCGAGAACCCATTCCTACGGAGCCGGCTCTTTGATTGACGATAAACGAATCGTTGTGTAGAAATCGACGACGTTTTGGGAAGAATTCGGTGCATTCCCGAACAGCACAATCTTCGATTCGCGTGATTTGCAAGTCCGGTGGCACACATTGACAGTCGCTGTAACTGTGGTGGTGCAGGTGTCGAGAGGGTGGCTCACTCCACCGAGGGTGATACCCACTCTCTGAACGGGTTTCGAACTCGCAGCCAACTTTGGAAACACCACCCGCCGAGCCATCGGCCCATTACCATACATTCCTCAGGTATGCAACCGATCCGCACGGATCGGCTTTGCGCTCCGTCGCTAATCCGATGCCGTTAGTATAATTCTCAAGTCCCTTTCGGGGAGGGCTCCCCGTCTCCGGGGGGTTCTCAATGCTAAAACGCGCCCTACTCTCGGTTTGCGTCCGACGTTCTCTCCAATGCTCTGCAGACGGAAAGTCCAGTCCCTCCAGACCTTGACACTAGAATCACATGCTCCGAGTGGGTGCAATGCGCTACCTTAGTCGTTGTTCTCGTTCTAAACGACCACGATCGGCGTATCATGAGATGGCATGACATAATACACGGATGATAAATGAGGTGGCGTAACCCGGAGGTTGTCAAATTCCGGCTGTCCATCCGCTTTCTCATCAATTGAGTCATATTCGTTGCCGTCGCTCGACGCGACAGTGAATCATGTTCTGTGAAGAAATCCTTTACAGCTAGGAGATGTGGAGGAAACGCGACCGTCGTCTCGGAGCAGATTATTTAAAGCGCGTGGGAACGAGTGAACTTCCGCCGCTATCGAAAGGCTCGTAATTTCCGCCTCGGCCTTCATGCACAGTATTACGGAGGTGAAATATGGGAGAGGATAACTACGTGGAATATTCGCAAGCATCCCGTGCCCAGATTTTTAGCTCATAGCTCAAGGCTTTTAGTGTCAGCGGAAAATCTCTGACCAAAAGCCTTTCGGGAACGAACGGAAGCCCCCTTCCAATCTCTCGAAGGATTCCCTTAATTCAGTCACATCCATGATTGACTTATCGCTCGAGCCGTCATTGCTCGCTCAGAGGCAGAAAAAACAAGTGCTGTACGAACTTGTCACGATTTGTCTAAAACATGTGTCCGACTGGGCATCAGAGAACTGTGTCAACACGTGAGAAGAGATGTCCCGGGAACTCCATCGAGCTGTTGTAGCAGCAGAGAAAACAAACGCGATAAGTTGGCCGCTGGTAAGACTGCTAACCACCAGCAGCGCTCATCCATTCGTGTCGCTCTCGATGCATCGCTCTCGGATTAGTCGGCGAAACCCTTCGATCTAGGACAGATACTCCCACAGCGATGTTCGCTACTTCCACGGTCCCTATCATGCGAGAATCTTCCGAAACATTTGCACGTTGAATCTCCAAGGAGATGGAAATCTTCAATTCTTCAAGATGCAATCTCTGCGTGTCGTCTGCAGAGTTTGAAAGCTTTCAGCGTCGATTATCCCCACGAGTTTGTCGGAATGAGGTTGTCAGTATTGAGTCATCGAAGTAGATTTGGAACGGGAAGATAATAATGCAATTATTGTTAGTCGAGACCCGACGGACTCGAGAATGAACGATCCAAATGCCTTTGATAGTTTTTCCCGGTCATCTTCGTTCCCTCGGACTTATTAGGGATGAGCCGTCTGGATCACATGGCAGGAAAATGACATCCACCCCCCTCATGCCACCCGGAATCGTCCAGCCACTAAAGTCAGTCTGTTTTCGCTTTCCAGCCGCCGCGGGACCATCCGGTCGTTCCTGAGTGACAATGCAGAGGAGTGCGTCTGGTAAAAGATATAGTCCCAGCCAGCATCCTTCAGCGTCCTATATGCCTCTTCAAAAGAAAGCCCCCACATCTCCACTCGAGGTATGATCGAACACGCCGAATGGGAACCTCCCTCCTACGTGCCCTAGGCCTGATGAATTAGTGACGTCGTGTGGCTTATCGATACCCCAGACCCCCTCGACTCACCGTCCGGGGACTCCCCAGTCGAACCGAGGCATTCTGCTGGAAATGAATTTCCCCTTTCCCCAGGACCCAACAACCTGACTCTAAGCGAAATTGGGTTGCTGAGGAAGTTTTCGCCGCTCCTTCAATGCAAGCAATTCTTCTATTTCAGGCGAAACTGAAGAAGCCGAGACGATGGGGTTGTTGTCGTATCTCGATAGCTTTAATATCGTTCGTGTTCTTCGTAGCTTTCCTTGTGACCATCGCATACGTCTTCTTATTCACGGACCTGATCGGGCACCTCGTCGGCTCCGACAAGGGAATGGCCCAAAGTTCCCGTCGTAACTCTTCCGAAGACGTCTCGCGTCCCAGCAGCCCTCTGCCCGACACAGGTTCCATCTCTACAACAGCAGCTCCCCTGAGGGAATTGAATATCTTAGTCCTGATCGTAGACACTCGGACTCATATCATGGACAACGGGTCTTTCAAAGCGTCATCGGAGTCCTGGCGGAAAACCGAACTCGCGTGGCGGGATCTGTACGATAAGAAACAGATGACAGATCGTTTGAAGGTTTCGTTTTGCCAGGGTTGCAGACCCGTAGGTGTCAAGGACGAAGACAATACGCCGACCGTATTCTACACGGTGGAACATTTGAGAGGAGACACGCATTCTTACAATACGGTAGTCTTCGTCGCCCTACCGACACCACCGGGTGAGATTCTTTCCCTCCTGAAGCGTCACGGTCGCACGGACACGCTGGGAGAGATCTGTCAGAAAGGAACGTGGTCATCGACGGGTTGCGACTTCAAAGTTCCGCGGGCCAGAGACGTCCTCCCCGGGGAGAAGAAGGGCGTGTACAATTTCGCCATTCAGGTGCCGTCGATGACGGAGAAGGAGCTCCTAAACTACAACAAGACGGTGATAATGCAAAAAGACATGGATACTTTCAAGATCTTGATAAGTTTACCGATGGCGGTTCGGTGAAATTTCGGAATCTAGTGAGACTTCTGCTAGCTATGGATTTCTGAAAGAGTGATACACTGTATAGTTGTTAATTTATTTCTGCATTGCGACTTGAACATTGTACTTAATTCCCCCCTAACCTCAGAATGCTTGAGTGTACTGCTGAGCGTGTTGAGAGCTCAATGAGCGTTCTGATCGAGCGGTACACCGGTCTCGTTACACTGTAAACAAGAATTTATCTCGTTCCGATTATGTCACGATTCAGTGAGATTGCCGCTGAGCTTCGAGTGGGTTCTCAGCAAGCGTGACGACGACAGATGTGGAATGAGAAGTCAGGAGAAACATCCGAGTGATTTGATTTTTTTCAAAACTCATGCTACTCGAGTCAAACAATCCAGCCTGAGCTCGTCTGTTCTCATAACTCGACGTGCGCAGAGATCTTAGAAATTATGTTAAATTGTATCCCTGACGACTGACTTGATATGGAACTGAGATGGTGAGTCTCAGTTGTTGATGTGCATAATGAAACATCTGTATACTGAGAGTGAGAGTGTCGCAGTGTAATAATCATGAACCTCGTCCGAGGAGCTGAAAACCTGCTGACACCGAGTCTTCTCCGCGAAGATCTGAAGACACAATACTTGAGGGAGGAAGACTCTGAAATCGGAAGGGAATCGTAAGATCAGAATCTATTATTTATCCGTCGAGAGATTTGATGATTTCCCGGAATTTCTTTCCATTGGTCCCGAAGGAAATCCAAAGAAATGATCATTTTCGTTTTCCGGAAGTACACAGGGGACATGCTGAAGGAGCCTCTTCTTATTTCAGAGTCAATGTTTGTAATAAAAACGAGACGTTTTTCCAAGATCGGAATCTTTCTTCTGATTCGACATGGTGTCCCAACCCTTCACCGACTCCCCAGGATGATCGAGGTACCTCTGCGGCATCGCGAAAGCTTGTCGTTCTAGACAGATTGATCGAAGAGGGGAGCGACAACAGATGAGACTATGGGATTGTGGCTTGTGGCTCGTTCGGACGTTCTATCGGAATGGAAGTTCTAGGTCAGGACTAATTCCATGGAGAGGAGCGGGAACGACTGCGGTTTTACAGCGAGAACTCCATCGACATTTGTCACCCAAGCTTGCGTATCGCGTAGCCTCCACGTTGGCGCGCTCGGAGCCGTTGAGGCGGGCTTATTCAGCCGGCACGTGCCAGGCCCGCTAAGCAGCAGAATGCGATGAAGTTACATATAGAGGCAGTATACGGCGATCGATAATGAGCGGTGAAAATCATGTCTCCCCCAGGCGATCAGCAATCGATGCTGGAAATTCGTCCTCCTGCTGATTGTGAGTTAATAAACTCTGGCAGCGATTTCTCCCAAGGTCCATCCATCCATGGGCAGAACGACTAAGAAATGGAAGAACAGATGTATCGGAATGCGCTCCGAAACGCCGCCCAGGCTGAAATCATCATCTCCATTTCTTCATCGAAACATTCTTCTTTTCGGCCGCGGACGACCTGGCGGTAAATAGTCACCAGAGAAGGGAAGGCTCAGTGTATTGCAACGTGAATTCACCGCGAGCGCATGGCAGCGTTTAATTCCGTCTCCAAGCGCTTCCGACCGTACGTGGCGGTGGGAGTGATGTCTGGATTTCGCAAATCCGCTGCCCATATTAATCCATGGTTCCTCTCGGCCGTGTATAATACAGGGTGCGGCAGCACGGATATTCCGATAACGAACGCTTGTAAAATCGGATCCAGATGAGATATCGAAGGTCTGTTTGCGCCAAAATTCGAATATTCCCTTCCCATTTCACATGCGGTAGCTGAGAATTTGGTGACCGGAAGCTCTGAGATTCCCAGAACGAAAAACTGGAAAAATTCGACCAAGCCCGTGGAGCATAGGCCCAGGGCCTTCCTATGGAGCCGTAGGGAATTTCGTTGTTTCCCGCAGCTGGTGATTTCCACAGCGGCGAGCTATCGGAACCGCACCGATTCCATGTGAAATGGCGAGGGTTAATTCAAATTTCAGCGCGAACAGACCTTCGTTATCTTGTCAGGAAAAATTCTTACAAGCATTCGTAATCGGTACATATACGATGCCGCACCCTGTATATTCCGTATTCCGTGTTCTCGTATTTCGTGTGATCTCTCTTCTTTGACCAGCAAGAGGTTTGGATATTCTCGCTCCTGTTGGTGATTGGCGTTTCTCATTCTAGAATAAATCAGTATGTTCGTTATCAAAAAATTCCTTGTGCGAGAGAACGGGATTGTTGCCGCCGCGGTCGGACCGCCGGAGTCACGGAAATCCCCACTGGACACCCGGGAGGCTTCCCTAAAAATCTTATAATTCAACTTCCAGCGAAGATGCTCTCGAATACTATCGCGGGAACTTTCCGAACTTCAATTATTCTTCGCCGAGCGCAGATCTCCTTGGGGGAAATTGAGGATTTCGTCGGATGAGGAATTCGCTGAATCTCGGAGTCGAATCCTTCGTCTTGCCCTTTCACGTACCGTTGGCTCCGAACGTCGTTCTCGGGAATAGTCTCAACCGACTCCGTCTCCCTCCAGAGCCCAACGAACCGCCTAATTCGCAGACACCGCGATTGGAGCGCTCCAAGATCGATGGTCTCCGTCGACGAAGCGCATTGTTGCGTGGGACGGAAGCCTTCCGATATCGCACGATAAGGACTCGAACCGTAGAAAAACTCAGAGCACCCAGGGGCGCGTGACAGAAGCTCTCCATAACATTATCGGTCGAATAAGTCTACTCGAGTGGATCAAGTGGCCTCTCTATTCGATCGCCTCGGCATCTGCTGATTTCGGCTGGAAAAGCCGTCGCGAATTAGAAAAATCCCTCGAGAGCTCTCACTCGACGTGTCAGCCTTCCAATTACCGCAGGTCGAGGCGTTTCCTCCATAGACTCGCGGATCTCTCGACCGCGAGAACCCATCGGATGATTTCAATACTCCCCATGAGGGTTGTCGGAGCCGTAACCAGAGGGATGACCGCTATGCTGTGCAGGAATGAGATCATGTTTCCCTCGTCGGGTGGCTTACGGCGGAATTTACGGCAACCTCCCACCTTCGACCAGGGCGGGGCGGAATGAGATTGTGTCTCTAGCGGGCGCCTCAAGGACATCCTATCATTCTGTCCCCGGTTCGCAGACCTCCATCCCGTTCGCGGTGAGGCCAGAACCCGGAAAGCAGTCCTCGGACGCGCCATGTACTCGCTTAGTGACTTCCGCTCCTCTCAAGCTCAAAAGAAGCACAAGCGAAAAGCAGATGGACTGCGTTCGCCCTTTCGGCTAGCTCCCGAGACAGAACTCCAGCGAGAACAAAAGCTTCATTGGTCCTGTAGGAGCGTAGTTTTTGTTCTTCTGCCGAACATTCTCTGGTACTCGGTCGTGTTCTTCGGTCTCGCGAGGAGGCGAGATACGAGCTTCCGAGTGCAGCTTTGGGAGTGCTTCGTCGAAAATCTCGTCGGCGTCCGAAAATCACCCATTCCTGTGCCAGATCGGCTGACCGATGCATTGCTTTCTGGAGTTTGGAGTGATTGAAAGGTATTCGAACCCGCAAACGGTGCAGCTCTCTGGTCTCTAATGTAAGTGAGAGACTCTGCCTGGAGTTCGCAGTCTTATCTCGCCCGCGGGGCTTCGAACTCGATCCGGCGACCTCAAATCCCTGAATGCTGCGTGATCCACCGAAATCACTGCCTCGGGTAGCTTTCGGAAGCGCAGCGTAAACCGGGTCTCCAGGTGTGCCGCGACAAATAATCACCGGAGACCTCTTAGGTGATGCCTGCTCCTTCTTCGCCTAGCTGGGGGCTCTCCTAGAGGTCGGACCCGGTGACCATGGATGTAAGTGAGCAAGTTTCTGAGTGTCGCCACCTGTTACATTCGAGCTTCCTTCAGGTCAGCTCGGGATCCTCACGGGTCATACCTCCGCTAACCTGGGAATTCACTGATATTTCAATCGACGTGGAACTCACCTGCCGGAGCTGGTCTCCGGACGATTCCTCGAGGCAGGGAGGTTCAATTGATTCCTTCCTCACGGTCCTCGGTGGTTTGACGCGGCTCTCTTCCAAGGTCTGGGGCTCGCAAGCTCACTCGGTCGCATATTTCTTCGCTTCCATCTCTCAGGCCTTGCTTCCTGGCAAACAACTGAGTTTCTGCATATGAGCACTCTTGAGATGTGGGAGGAAGCATGTAGGTCAACGTGAAGATATTGATTAGCATTCTTCAGGAGTTCCAAGGGCTCGGCAGCTTACTCGGAGGTCAGGAAGAGAGATCGGTGCAGACGCATTGGACCGAGCGTTTCCCTACAGTGGATGAATGTGAGAGATCAAGTAGGGATCAAGCGTGAGGGCGCCTCCTCCCAGAGTGAACTGATGCTCCGGCGGTCAGGGAGGCGAACCGCTACACGAACGGGTGGCAGGAGAACCGATTCTGCTGCTTCAGTTGTGCTGGGAAGCTCCTTCCTCAAGCAATCCAACATACAGTCCCGTTCACTGGGGATTTTATGCAAGCGTTGAGTGTGAATCGTTTTTTTCGAAATATCATCTGAGGACGGGGAATGCTAATGTTGATTTTGAAAGTCCAGTGAAGGGAAATATTGGGCTCAAAGCCGAGGAAGCGGGCGAGAATTTGTTATCCTTCCGAGGGATACGCATTGACATGCGGAATTCCCGAATCAGCAGCAAACACATTTGTCAACACCCCTCCACAACATTCTGTGTTTGAAGCCGGCTCGGCATATGACATTCCCGAAATAGCATTCGAATTCGAATCAATGTCCGAGAATCTCTGGTGCTTCGCATCGTGGTCAAGCGGAGCTCACACTCCTCCATTGCTGGCTAGGATTCGGATGCTCACCCTCCGCAATACCCGTCCGGAGCTCTTTTCGGCATGCGAACGATTCGTGAGGCGGCTTCGGAGTTCCGCCGAGCAGGGATTTCCGACGTCCCTGCTTGTCGATGGCCAAAATCTCGAGCAATCTTCGCATAGTGAAGTAGATTAAAATCCTTCTCCCAGGCGAATACGAGGTCTGGAATGGGAGGAAACACTAATGAGAGTGAATTACGCTCAGATAGTCTCCGGTGGGATTCTTGGAAACAAGTATTGGGGCACTTGGACGAAGCCTCCTCGAACGTCCATGATTCTAAGGCAAGTGTCCACTTCCGGCAACCGCCGAACGATCAGGTCCGAGCAACAATTCGAACACAGGAAGTACCAGAGAGGAATCTCCAAAGTCAGGACATAAATTTGGATTCTTAGTCGAGGCTCCTTCAAAGCGCCGGTATCGAACGCCTCGGACGCTTGCTCCTCCGAGTTCCGGGCTCGAGTGGACTTTCCCATCTATACCTCCCAGATGCGCGTGTTTGACTTTGGCATCTGTGCCATCGGAGAGCCTGAATGGTGATGGAAAGCCTTTTGAACACGGGATGGGAAATCCGTCCTCCGCAGGACATCTCGAAAGCTCGATCAGACGGCTCTCTCTCGGAAACAACAAAGGTACATACGTCGCCGGGTTTTTCTTTCCCGGAGAGGGGGATTGTCGATGTCACTCCGAATCGTAAACTCCGCACTGAGACGCTTGATTTAATCACTCAGACGACTCTTTGCCAGCCTACAGTCTCTATTTCGACCGTCGTTCGACAAAGTGGGCTTAGGGCGTCGAGTCCCACGGGAATCCAGATCCATAGACACTCGCGGGCTCCGGATCCGAGGACCACGATTTTTCCTAGCTCTGCCCACTGCTGACTCCAATTCCGAAATCATTGCAGAGGCGCGGAATCTTCTCATCTCCTCCTCCTCCCCGGGTTGGCTGTCGACGTTGAAGTTCTGGGACGGAGCGAGGCTGCGAGCTGTCAGTATTATGTCGGTTTGCTTCCGTGGTCAGGGCTCTGATGCGTGTGCATTCTTGAAATGGAAAAATGATTGTCCGATGCAAGGGATAAGATTCCTGGGACGTCGTAGATCTTGAGCGTTGCTCCCGGATGCTTCCTCCTCCGCGAGTCGATAGACGTGTAGGAGAATTTCTTCAGAGATCCATAAACCGATCTATCCGATGGTGGTAGCTCGTGGCTGCCATGAGAAGGGAATTAGAGGGCCACTACGCCAGCCGTCATCATGGAGAAAGTCGAGGGCGTCCTATGGTAGGTGAGACGGGTGGCTATGTAGGAGCAGCGGGCATAGACGCGGAACGGAAGGTTTTGCATGGCGAACAAAATGTTGCCTGGAGGATAAGCGCGACCAATTCGTTGTGCGAGAGCTCCTCGGAGAATGAATCCTCGGAAACACGAAGAATGGTGGAACTCCGTTCCCAGTTGCCGAAACGGCTACGGCGAGTGATACGAGCGCCTCGTCCCATCCCAATTCGCTCGAAACCTCTCCGCGAAACGACTCTGTCTGGTTCCTGAATTGATTCCGATACGATGCCGGTTTCGTCCATGCTCCATACATCACCAGATCCGAAGCGATAGATCTCGTGGAGCTTGGCAAGCGAGTCGAAGAAGTTTGAGACATCAGCTCCGTCGGGGGATATGGCTCTCGACGAACTGGTTGCTCCCGGGGCTCGGGCCTACATACTTGGACTCCCTCTGAAGGAGGAGTGAAATCAGTCAGATCCGGTCATTTCTTGCGAGCACCATGGGGACGGATAATCGCATCAAAGGGGCTCGGCGGCCCGTGGAGCCAGCTTCCCGCTTCTACAGGAGTCAATCCGACAAGTAGATATCCAACGCCCTCTCTATGTTGACCGCGAGCTCCGCTCCTCGCTTCGCGTTAGAAAACTGCCTTCGCTCCTCGTTACCTAACCCGTCGGCCCGCCCGTTATAGACCTTGAAAAATCTTTCCGAATAGCGAACAGGAATCGAATACTGCTCAGATAGTTCCTTGAAGGTTCGGCCCTCAGGACGAATGGCCTCAATCGCACGCGGCACGACGTTGGTCGACACGTTGGCACGCTCTGTCTTTCTCGCACGATTCCGGACCATATTTGCTGGGTGCGTCTGAGTGCAGAACGGGCATCGGGTCGGCGTTTTTTGCTTCCCAGCCGATCCCTCGTCAATGGAGGAAGTCGTTCGCCGCTCCACCGGCCTTTCCCCCGTCGAGTGAGTGTCCCAGGCAGAAGTGAGCCCAATCTCCGAATCAGCTAAATGACGAAATGACAATCTGCCCAGACAGCCTGATCGAGAACGAACTGAAGGCTCGCGCCCGACTGTTCGCTCAGGAGATTTTGCCACACGGAGCGACTTGATAATATTCCTCATTCCATTCCGCAAATGAAATGATAGCCGCAAGCGAATCGCTTCAGGCCTAGAATCTCGTTGGCCCAAACTCGTACAAATCGCCGTGATGATATGTCCATGCATCGCGGGAATCATTCTGCGGCAGTAGGACATCTGCTCGCTACGACAGAATGATTGTGCGCCGATGGTGGGCTGTGAAGGAAAGCCTTCCCCCTCATATCTTCATGCAGATCAGGAATGGAGATAAAACTACATAGCAATACCAGCCCGGTTGAGCTAGCTCATTTTATTCAACTAGGTCTACGGCCTCGGCTTCACTCCACGGACTTAGATCGAATGAAATTTCACACCCTATTCTCTCCATTCCCATAATGTAACGAGGTCAATGCTGTCCGTAGCACATACTAAGTTTTTATGAGTCGCGGGCGCGTGATCAGATTCAGCCGATAACGGCGTCGTTCGAGGCTCTAATAATTTTGAAAGTCGGCTCCGAATTCGGCTCGTCAAAGCGCGAATCCCGGGCCGCAATCCTATTGCCGAGATCCGAGGCGAGTAAGAGCTATTGCTATCGTAGATGAGTGGAGTTGCCCTCTGTTTTATTATTATCTGTTTATTATCCGCTGCTATATTCGGAGTAGCTTGGTCAGCAGCTTGATGCTCAGCTTAGGGTGATAAAAGTAAACGGTTCGGAGCGTAGCGCTCATGTATCTTGCTACCGGGTCGAGCCCGTCCTCCATTCTTATCGGGACATTAGGATCGCGGAATGTTTTGACCCACTTTGAGCTCGCGAGGCGGAATTGGAACCATCCGGGACCCGAGACCCTTACAAGGGAGTGAAATCTCAGAGCATGCTCATGGATGAATGAACGATTGTTTTAACGATCTCCATCCCGATTGTGTACTCGACGTCGCGACGGCTTCCCAATCAAGAGTGAGCTTGTACCGCTCCCCGATCAGGTCTGCGATGAATTTTCCTTTCCACAAGCAGGAACGCGAGAAGGGCGCCGTCTCACTGCTGAGGTACGCGTCTTCGCGGCAGCATAATTGCTCACTCTCTCTTCTTCTTGGAGGGATCGTGCTTGAACAATCCGACATGGTTTTGCTGGCTGGCATAGCCTGAGACATGAGCGAGAAAATCGTCGATTATTTAAACCGGAGCTCACCGAGGCCTGAAAGCTCCCCGCGGCGCCGCCGCTTTCCCTCCGTCGGAACAGTCGCAATCTCCGGCCGACAGCTTTTGTATCGGAATCTCACAACATATTATAGCTCTAGCCGTAGCAATCGTCTCTTCTCCCAAAGGTCGACCCAAAAGAGAGTCGAAGATCTCTTCATACTCACATTTCCCTCGATTTTCCCGAATCCGATAGGCTTTCGACCATCGAGATGTCGATGGCGTGCGGTTGAAAGCTCGAAGGCCGCGGTCTCGGAGCAATGACTTTGAAACGGGACCGAGACATGTAGATTGACGCGCGAACAAGGATTCAGAGCAGTTTGCGTACAACGCTCGTCAAGTCGTTCGCATTCTGTGAATTCAGGGACCGTCCGTCACAGACACAAAACTCAAAAACTAGCCCGAAACTTTGAGGACAATCCGTCTCGGCCCTCAATCGTCCCGGTGTCTGTCGGGACGACGACCGCCCTGTCCTCCAAAGGGAATCAGATACGGCTGTTTCACTCGATCAATCTGATGCGATAAGCGGAAAAACCAAATCGCCCATGGGAAGTCTCCAATCCCAGCAAAGTTCCCGGAGAATCAGATGAGCCGAGGCATGCCGTTCGGAAAATAACTCAATACGATGAATAATTTGAATCAGAAGCGATCCCGGATCCAAGTATTGTCTCAACTAATTACGCCCTGATTCAATGTAGGGCCCGGAGGAAGAATGGATTATTGGAGCCGCGCCAAAATTATCCCCGCGAGACGTGGCCCTCGTTGAAAAATCTGCTAGTGTTATGATGAATTATTAAAGACTGCTCTCGGAGCCCCAATCGAATTTGTCGAGAGTTGTCGACAGAAAGCACAGATCACGGACAACCTCTTGCTTAGATTCCTCGTCCTTGTCGCTTAATCTCTTGAAGAATGTGCGCAGTCCGCGCGTGAGTCTCAACGTTCTTTTTGTCAAAGTCGTTCGCAACGGAATCTGAGGAACTCCGATTGGAGTTGGAGAAGATACAAGGACGCAGAGTCGGACTCTCCCATCGCTGCTATGCAGCGGGAAAAATGAAAACAGGTGGAATATATGGGCATCATCTATCGGATACACTACAGAATTATGAACGACAGTTACTAGAGACACTTACTTAGACTTGAAAGCATTGGGTTCGATTTCGTAGCATCCCATCATTCCGAGCGCCCGACTCGGAATAATATGATGGGATGCGGAAGAACATGATAGAATGCGAAGGAACATGAAACTTATGCGATGCTGACACGCAAGCTCTGGAAGACGATGAGCCCCCGAGGCTGGCAGGAATAAAATCCTTTGGTACCCTCGATCCTCTGATCACCCCGATCATGCTAGCTTAGAAGGCAGCTGCGTCGTCCTTCGAATCGCGCCTTGGTGGAAAGGTCGAAGCATCATGTAGAGAGAGCTAGTGGAGAGGAGGCACATCCAGCAAACACCGGAGAAAAACTTGCTGGTTTTTCGGAAAAACTTGAGAACGATGCGATTTAGCGAGTGAAAAATTGCTTCTTACGCAGGAATGATTCTGCATCGTAACGAAGCAACTTGAAGTCCTTTCACACGCTGATAACTCCGATTTTCGGTACGGTACGGACCGACATTACCGCTTTATTCTATAGGGGGCGAGCTGCGACTCTCCATGGTCCGATATGGAGGCTGCAGTGAATCATTTCGGTCGCAGAAAGCTAGTTCAAATCGCGAGTTAGAATTGAATCGTCTCGCTCAGGAGACGTCACGCATCCGGAAGCATAGGAGCGGGTCGCTATTTCGAACCCCAACCTATAGGAAGCCTGGGTCACCATTGGGAGGTTTTTCTCGTTTACGATTCGGATCTGGACCTTGCATTAGAGGCGGCCGTGTTTTAGACGGAGGCTCCAATCCTTTGAACAGCCTCGAAGGGCGGCTCCTGTTGGAAAGGGGCTTTTCTTCGGAGATTCACGGTAAGTTTTGGAAGAATTTATATTTCTCTCCAGGACTCCGCAGCCTGGAGAGCGGACTGATGACGGAGGAGCTGGACGAGCGGAAGCGTAAGGGCGGAGGCGTAGCATCGATCTGATAGAAAGCATTCGCCGAGACATTGAAGTCCGGCGACGCCGGGGCTGGCTCAGACTGGACATCTCAATCTACTGATGGGACGCGGCACAACCGGTTTGTCTTCGAGTTGTCGGACCGATTCCATAGACATGTTCACGAATCCGAGCCGGCGGTTAGCGCCTGAACCCGACTGCGCCGACTCGAGGAATAGTGATTCCTCCTCCGATGGATCGTGTCCTCGATTCAACAGAGGGACCCATGGAGTCTTCGAGAGCCTTCAAGCGCCCGCGTTGCGTTGTTGGCGCTGGAACAAGGAGCGATACCTGCTGTTGAGGAAGCGTAGCTGCAGCGGTAGACACCGGAAGCTCGGCTATTAGATGGGGTAATGTTCGAGCGTATCGCGAAGAGAGGAGCGTCGAAGTATATTGGACCGTGGCCTCGCACGTCGGTTACTCGATCGCTCAGCGCATTTACGGCGAATGTCGTCAGCGGGAAGAGACTGATAAATACTATCTCGGAAGATCTGTGAACTTGACCACGATACGCTTCAGAAAAACTCGATTAGCATGATGTGTCGTTGCGTCAGGGTCGAGAGGGGATCGCGCACCATTTTAAACTAATCGTCCAGATATCGCCAACGGGGAATATTCATCAATCGCTCTAACCCCATTACATGTACTTTGAATTGTTTTAGAGCGATCAGAGCGAGCCCCCGGGAGTATTCCGGCGCTCGCTCTTCCCGCTCCAGGTACGCCTATGGATGGTCGCGCGTCATGGCTAGCGGAGAGGAGTGATTGGAACTTAGTGTCGCGCGAACTTTGTTCCGGGAACCTGCTATCCCCTCAAAGGGTAATTGAAAGGATCCTCCCGCGGTATCTGACGATCGCTGCTATGAGCGGACTCGAGTCCAGCTGAAGCGGCGAACACGAGGACAAGATAAACTCCATGGCTAATAGGAGATCCCGGCAACTTCCCAAGGGAGAGCGGAGGCAAATCCGATAAGAGTCTGCCGCAGATCATCGGTGGTAGGTTGTCAGAGACCGGTTCGGCTTCGGGGTCTCTTCGCCACATGGTGATGGAAACCGAATAGGTGATGCTTATGAGGGAGAAACATCCCTCGAGTACATCTAGGAATCATAAATCAAAATTACAAACCCCGATCGGGGCGAAAACCGCGATGCGAGTGCGCAGATGGTGGAAGAATGCAAGATTGGATTTTCCAGAACGAAAAAGAAGATCGGGGGATGGTTTTCCGGAGCGGGTCTTGTTTACCCTTCTCGGTCGGGGGAGCTAGAAGACCGGGGAAACCAGGTTTCACGCTTGGAAAGCCATGCTCTCATGCTTCTCCGCTGATATCATTGTTTACAAGGGCTCATGAACGTAGGAGACCGTTTCTTTGGACTCTTATCTGCGCCCAATTACCCGCATTTGGAGCGTGAAGCTTCGCGAGGACCCAGACCTGGCTAGGAGAGCTGCGTGATGATCTCATTCACCAAGCCAATAATCACCTCGATTGACCACTGCTGTGAAGAATTGTTCTCAAGTAGAAAAAACGCCCTGGTTTCCTGAATTCCCAATACTTTCAGATCATTCGCGAACGAGTCCAGCAAACAGTCTGGAGATCTAGACGATAGCGGGACGAGCGTCGTGACGGATGTTTGGCCGTGCGCCAAACTCGAACCTCATTCGCCTGTCTGCTGCGAGTCTGGAGTGACGCCTGACTCATAGCTCGACACGTACTCCTTGCGTGACAGCTGGCACCTCTCGCAATTAGTCGCTGCCGCGGCTGCCAGCCTCAACGCGATAGCCATCTCCTAACGAATAGATCTTCCTTTATTCAATTTCTCTCTGTCTCTTCCATTCCCTGGCCTTTCGTCTTTCTCGGGAGAGACATCGGAGGTGATTCTGATAATGGCTAGAGAGGGAAATCTCGAATGAAGAAAAGCACAAGCGTCGGCGTCGCTCATTATTGTCCAGCACTGTGCTTGAGGAAATCATGCCGACCGCGGTCAGCAAGGACTCTACCCACGGGTTTTCGAAAGCCCAGAACGGCACCAAGGAAGCCCATACGAACGAGGACCCACTCCCCGAACGGGTTTCGAAGGGTTACATCAAGGAACGTCGCACATCGCAAGCGAGCAACTCGCTTGTTTTCACCATCAGGGAAGGTGTCGGCCAGCTCGCGAAAACGTTGCAGATCTTCACGGACAACAACGTAAATCTCCAACACATCGAGTCTCGGAGCTCTCAGAAAATCAAAGATGCCTACGAGTTCATCGTCAACTTCGACACATCCAGTGGGGGCGACCTCAAATCCTGCATCGAGAAGATTAAAGAGGGAGCCGAACACGTGACCCTCTGCACCCGAGAGAAAATCTCCCGACAACTCTCCGACGAAGTCCCCTGGTTCCCGCGAAGAATCGAGGATTTGGATCTCTTTGCTAACCACATCCTATCCTACGGAAGTGAGCTGAGCGCCGACCATCCCGGTTTCACCGATGAAGTCTACCGGGCCCGTAGGAAGGAAGTGGCCGACATCGCGTTCAACTACAAGCACGGTCAGGAAATTCCGCGGGTCGTGTATAACGAGAGGGAAGTCGAAACCTGGAGGATCGTGTACCGTGAACTCACAAAGAAATATCCAACCCATGCCTGCCGGGAACACAATCACATCATGCCGCTGATGGTCGAGCATTGCGGTTACCGAGAGGACAACATCCCACAGCTGGAAGACATTTCGAGGTTTTTGAAAAAGGCCACCGGCTTCTCGTTACGTCCTGTCGCCGGACTCTTGTCATCGCGGGATTTCCTGGCTGGTCTAGCCTTCCGTGTCTTCCATTCGACGCAATATATCCGACACCACACGACACCGTTCTACACACCGGAACCGGACGTCTGCCACGAATTGCTCGGCCACGCACCCCTGTTCGCGGATCCAGATTTCGCTCGGTTTTCGCAGGAAATCGGTCTTGCCTCCCTGGGAGCCCCAGACGAGTACATCGAGAAACTCGCCACCTGCTACTGGTTCACCGTGGAGTTCGGTCTGTGTCGCCAGGACGGCGAGCTCAAAGCCTACGGGGCGGGACTGCTCTCGTCGTTCGGGGAGCTCGACTATTGCCTCAGCGACAAGCCTGAGGTGCGAACCTTCGACCCCGCGGCCACCGGCAACCAAAAATATCCCATAACGCAATATCAACCTGTGTACTTCGTGGCGGAGAGCTTTCAGCAAGCTCAGCAGAAGATGCGAGAGTACGCGTTGTCTATACCGAGACCGTTTGATGTCCACTACAATCCGTATACCCAACAGATCGAAGTGCTAGATAGCATTCATCAACTCCAAGTCTTGGCGAGCGACCTCGGTGTGGAGATGTCGTTGCTGAAAAGTGCGCTGAAAAAACTTCAGACGTGAGCCCGTTCGTCGATGGAGGGGAATCGGGGGGAGCTCGTTGATTTTGCCTATTCTCCCCCGTGCCGCTCCCCGACGGAGCTTCGTGGCCCCGTCTCACTTTTTATCAAAACGAACTCGACGCGACGACTTGTTGGCGCAGTCGGGGCGACCATTGATAAAAACATTCCACTCTCTATCTTCCCTGTTTCCGGATTAGTTTACAGGGATCGGTTTCGAATTCATCTCGCGTGCCATCTCAGTCACGACGCTGATATATTACAATAAAAAGGAGGTCAACTACCACGGACGCTGTCTCCATCTCCTCATGTCCATCGCAGCCTACATTCAATCGCTGGTCGATTTTTTCTCTACTTGCTCATAGTCGATACGAAACTTCCCCTTTCCCCTACCCCCATTCCGCTCGAGCGATTCAGTCGGAGACGGTATAACACTTCGCGTGTTTACTTGTTGCGGATCCCGATAATCCCAGCCGGACTTATACGGGTGCCGTAGAAACGTGACCCATATGGACTCCTTCGAGGGTCATTGATACATTCTAGGCCGAGGCGATCGCATCCATTGTATGGTGCCCCCACGTTGCTCCCGAGCCACTTAGTTTCTTCGTGCAGTGCTTGCGCGTGAAACAAATTCATTAGTTTCGCCTAAGTGATCGAGCATCCTTGTTTTCTTTTGTGTCTGATAAGGAGCCCACAGAGGCTCAACTAGGTACTTTTAGCGAACCGTTCGCAGCGATATGAGCAGACAAATTCATACGCCGGACTAATGATTTCCTGGAATGAGCCGAGTTTCGACGAGCGAGCGGATTGCTGCTGAACATGACCTCGAAACCTCCTTTTCGCAGCGGGGCTTGTCCCGTAATAAAACAAGCGCTCTTTATTGCTCTTGCGGATGATACAGCACTCTTGTTCTTATGAAAATGAGTTGTCTTTCAAACACTCGACTTACTCAACGAAAGTGATAAAGAGAAGGGCCCCCGACGAGTGGAGTCACGGCTCTATGTGTACATAGGAGTCCTCATAAAATTGAAATGATCTTGTAGATTTGTAGCGATTATTCCCACGATTGCGGAAGCCGAGAAGTTTCGGCAAATGATTTGTGGGCCTTCAGGGTGATCATGGATCGTGAGATGTTTTTTTTCGGGAGAGCCGCGTTTGAAATTGCCTCGCAAGATTTCGGGATGTCGAAACGCCCCCCACAGCTCTACCCTGACGTGGGTCCCCTCAGGGACCGTGCCGCACGGTCCGTGCGGATGTTGTTTGGAGAACTTTCCAGGAGTCTGCTCACCTCGACCGCGCGGAGTGAGGGTCGAGGTTCACTTGGTTGCAGTGTTGATCCCGATTGTTGTGAACCAGCGTCGCGAATCGGTTCGAGCGTGTTATTCACAAGTGATCTATCTTCTAGCAAGTCTATCTTTTGGCCGAAGCTTTTGACCTTGAGCACTTCATGGAAGATTCGTGAAGCGGAACAACGCTCGGCGTTCGCTTGCTCCGACATAATGGAGTGTAGGGCCTTTCCTCCGATGCGACGTGAGAGAAATCCGTCACCTACACGTGTGAGCCCTGAAGTTGTTGTAGCATCCTCTAGTACGTACAGAAAGATGTTGCCCCTCTAAGTGAGCTTTCGGCGGCTTCTCGCCGAAAAAAAGCAATTTACCGCCACACCTGCGCATCTAAACCGGTTTCCTTCCCTTAATGACGGGAGGGATGGAGAAAGTCTTCACTCGACAGAGTAAGTGCGTCAGCCTCTTATCGGAATAACAAGCACGAACCGAAGGGGATCCTTCGGAGACGCCCTTGTGGCGCGGTTACGGGAGTGTTTCGCAAGGAGCGTCAGCGCTTGATTGAGTGTCCACAGAGTCCGTGGCAATTTCCGACGTCCCGTACTTTTTCCACCCTTTTCGGAAGAGGATCCCGATCCAGGTACGGGATACTGAATTCCGCGCTAATTACATCAACGCTAGAGAATCGTGGCTCGTAATGAACCTTACTGGGGTCACCGTTGCTTGCACAAGCATCAAGAGCAGCTGTTGACAGAATTCAGGAGACATCTGGCTGAAACAGCTCAACGGTATGCTTCGACTCGAAGTGCTGATCCGTCGGAGTTAACGTGGTCGCTTAGCGAGCGCCGCCCGTGATGGAAGAGGTGTTACCGACACCTTGTCGCTCATGGATCAACATATGTTCTCCAGCAGAGGATGATTGACGCTCCCACGGAATCCCAACATCATGTACATAAATTTGTCAGAGATTGCATAGTCAGCAGATACAGTGAAACCTCGTTATAGCGGGTTTGGACGGACCGGACGACACGGTCATTTATATCCGGAATTCGTTCCATTCGAAGATGGGTTCTGAATCAGAATGAAACGTCGAAATAATTCGAAACACCGCTACGGCCTTTTTTACGGCGCGCGTAAGGGCGAGGAAGCTTGCAAATAGTCCGATGGGCTATCGCTCCTGAATTCCCTACCCGCGAGAATAAGGCCGTCATTACCGATTTGATCAGCATGGGAGGAGATCGGTCCAGGGCCTGGAAATCACTATTTTATGACATCAAGTCCTAAATTGGCTCCGCTATTGCCGAGTCCCGTAACATTGAAGACCCCAGGGCTTGTCGGGGACCGAATTCCGGCGAATCTTCTCGGAGTAACTACTGTGCTCCTGGGATGGCGAGCGAACTCGGGAAGCGCATCAAGGGTCTTTGAGCGGTTTCCAGATGAGTGCGTCGGGCAATTGGGAAAGATTGCCCGTTCCCGCCTCCGCACGATTCGGCTTATTGCTCCGGGGCTGAAGAACTGTCTTGGGAGCTCGCTCTCCGCTAGTGAAATTATCGCGAATCCCGGAGTCTTAAACTGTATCGACCCGGGGTGGCAGTCGCAGTTTCCGTCAGACATGTTATCGAGTGCTCTCGAGAATGGGGCATCGGCTTTCCCTTGAGATGCGAAATGGTCGCAATCCGCCGTCGCAGGTGTTTCGATGGGCGGCGCCCCCCGTAATTGCTGAGGAGTTTTCTTTTCGCGATATCAGGAACGGATAAAGTTGTCCAGGGAATCTTCCTCCCGCTAAATAAGACCATTCGAAGTCCTTTCATCAGGGTGACAATAATTCAGATGCGAGGTCGTATGAATTATGTACTTGTGTGAATGTTCGATTACTGAAGTTTCCCGCTCAATTCGCTCATCATCGACCGGAGATCGTCTTGGAACTCGATTATCGACTGCCGCGCTGTTGAGAAAATGCGAAGAGCTGCCGTGTCTTACATACGATCGTTCACGACAAGATTCTCAGCTCGCTCGTGTCGTCTTCTGTTTCCGCTAATTGGACATCAATTCTGAGTCAGTATCGCGTCTTTCTGATCGAGCGCGGAGCTCAGTCAAGTTTCCGTGCAATGGGGAGGGGGAGCCCTCGCGGGGCAAGGCTCGAGCTCCGATCGAAAAGAGGTAGAAGGAGCATTTCTTTCCCACGAGATTCAGTGCGCCGCGGCGCCGGTCTCCGAGCCCCGGTTGCGCTGAAGATGATTTCTCAGTCAGACGCACGAATAATCCGTGCAGCTAAGAGCTCATGATGGCTCAATCAAGTAAGCATCAGCTCCTTGGAGAAGATACATATGTAGTTCGGGGTCAATGGGGAGCAGGGGACACGAGGCGAGCCACAAAGATATCGTCACTCCTAAATACACCCGAATATTTACGCGGAGCATCCGCGACTGACACAAATGCTTTCTTTCCCAGCTGAATATAATTTCTCCGAGTTCTCAGCTGATTCATCTCTCTCCGCGGGTATTATCGGCCAGTTTCGTTCCCCGTCGTCTCGGATGAGCGGAATACCTGAGGCAGGTAGGATTCCAATCGAGTGCTTGTTCTGCTGTGGGTATGCCCCGCTTACGCTTCCCGGAGTCCCGTTCTAATGAGTGTACTTTCACGCGGTGTTTCGCACATACTTTTTGTATGCAGAATACTTCGATCTTCGATCTGATGGACTGCGCCACCCGCTCTTCTTTCAGCAACGAAATCGGCCGAATAAAAGCCAGGCTGGAGACAGGTCGCGAATTGGTCAAGTCCCGTGCCCTTTTCTCTGCCCAGTTCCTGACCGTGTCGATGCTCGTGAAGGTGTGGCTGCTACTCTTATTCAGAGGTGTCCCAGAGCATACGGCGAGCCGCTCTCGGAATAAACTCTGATACGGATTAGTGAGACGACGCCTCTCTCAGGAGTTCCGGATAATCTCTCTCCAATCGGACGCCGGCAAGCTCTCGATTTCGTTACGCGCCCTCGCTCGCAATGATCGAGGGGAGAGCTCTTCGAAGCTGAGCGCCTCGCTGAATCGACCTTTCTTCGAATCGCGCCCAAATAATCCAGTCTGGTTCAGAGCTTCTCAGGAAACCTTCCGAGTTGCACCATGATGATTCTCGGTCGCGACTCGCGACGGAATCGAAGCTGTCGTCAAGTCCCCAAGGTTCTCGGAACCAACCTCTGGAATGTCCCAGGTATGGAGAGCTCTATGTCCGGACAGCGCCACCAAGTGCTTATTCATGATGATTTATGGGCACAAGCGAACAAGAACCTCTCGGATGTGTCTTCCTCAGCGAAAAACGCAGTGATCAGAACACTTACCGAGGACGCTCAGTCTCGAGCTGGTCCGTATCGGAACTCTGCGTTCTATTCCGTCTGTGCCTCCTTCGATGCCGTGTAAAAGTATGGGAGCTCCGTCATCTCGAATCGATACAGCCCTTGGTGCTGCACCTTGACTGATCCGCCAGCCGAGCGTCTCATTCAATCCAGGAAGCAATTGGCTTCGATCAAGGATAGGAACCCCAGAGACTTCCTCTAGCGGTACCTTCCGCTGGGGGCTTCTAAAATTAGCGGTCTAAACGTCAGAATCGATGTCGCACGTCGTTTCCGCGTATTTCGGGGGATATCGATGGCCCTGGAAGAAGATCCGAATAAGCTGCAGTTCTTATCGAATCATGATCTTCGGGCATCATCGATACTCTGACTCAACTATCCTTACCAAAGGGGGAATCCGCAGGGGACGCGGACGAGTCCCGCGATTCCGACCGCGCATTAGCAGATCGGATAGTACGTGGAGGTCTCGTTGGCAGACTCGATCCGGTTCGCAGATGCTCATAGCTCGAAGAGAATGCTGTCAAATCCAGCATGACGCGACGGAACTCTGACAGATGTACCCTTATGCTCGAAGACTCACAGACAAAGTTCTGATTAAATGTTTTCTTCTACGGCTATTGAGTTTTCCTCCTGCAGATTCCGTTTCTAGGCTTTTCCATCGTGCACTCATCACCGATCTTCTGACCGAGTGGGTCAGCACTCAAAATCTTTGAATCAAAGGGCTAGGCTTGTCTGCGTCGTCTGCGAGACTTTTTCGCAACTCCAAGAGTGAATCAGAGATATTCAATGATATACTTCTATTCTGTCATAATAACGGAGTAATTTATTCGCCTCATTTGCGCCTGGATGGATACTTTTACGCGACGATGGATACTCACTGGCGCCTGGATACTTACTTTTACGCCCTGATTCTTATCAATGTATACATCGCACGAGCCTCTGTGAAGCCGAGGGAGGGTTTTGATCCATCCTGCGCGCGTGGCAGAACGGGACCACTCGAGGAGCGTTTCCCGCGATGGCGGTACTCGACGACACCTCTGATCTCGACTGGATCTCGCGTTCCGCCTGCTGAGAGGTGAAGGCGGGCGCTGCCCGCCTCTCTCGTCGACGCCATGAGAGAGTTTAGACCGAGCTACCGAGGATCTCGGGCACCCGTGTACGGCATCGGGGGCTCGGTCCCGGTTTTCTCGAACTCGCTAAGAAAGCCTGCAGTAGCGAGCAACATCGGTCGCTCTTGTGATCGATACTGGCTCATGAGGGGTCTTCCCCAGCTCATCGCGTCTTCCCTCAGGGACGATCAAGTATCGGTCGTCTTTCTCGCTTCCCTCGTTCCGTGATTGTCGACACGGACCGTCAAGAGCATGAAGACTTCCAATCGTGCTGTGGACGAGACCACTTCGGATACGATATAATTGTCGTCGATATTCCCTCGATCGAGAGCCTCTGATTAGCTGGGAATAGCCCCGACCATGTTCTTATGTCGCGCGAAATGACTCAAGATTCGCAGTATCAGCAAGATTCTCAAATGCGTAATTCTTCGGCTGCACCGTCACGAGAAAACTCGATGCCCGAGACGTGGGGCGGAGAGTCCAGCTCGAGAACATTCTCCTCTGAATCAGGGAACGGAAAAGGAGATTTCATACGAGAGCGAGCCGGAGCTGCCGCCCGACGCGACGCATCCTATTCCTCAATCAATGTCAGCGATGCTTCGGGAGAAATTAGCGCCGACACATCCGTCAAAGGCTTGACGGCGGCGCAGACTCACGTCTCTAATTACTTCTTCGTCAGGAACTCGCGAAGCTTCTGAGGGACGAAGACATGCTTCGCTCTGAAACTGAGGGGAATGGGGAGAGGCAAGATCCGAATGATATTTCCGAGCCGCGAGTTAAGAGAGCTCGAAGGCGAACTCCTTCCCCGGGTTGAATGCGCAACGTCTCCTCGCGGAAGTCGCGAATCGAATTTGCCCTCAAATTCTCCATGAAGAGGACAACCCCGTGCAAAGCAGAAGACCCGAAGGGCGGCCTTCCGGATGCCGCTTCCACAATGAGCCAAGAAGTTCGCAGAGCCAAATCACCTCTGGACGCCGGTGCTAATTAAACTTTTCTTTCCGACTGTGTGTTTCGTGCTGCGGTTGAGAGAGAAGTGACTTCAGTCGTAGCTCTCTTCCGCCAGGACACGAGCGAGTCACAATCTTCAGCTCAAATTAATAGTTCTCCGAAGAAGCGAGAATCAAGTCTGTCCGCAAATTAACACAGCAGCGATAGCGATGATTGTCGCCGACGGAACGACAAGAACCCGAGGATCCCAGTTTTACTATAGTTCGGTATTTTCTTTGTATCCAGTGTCGCTCCTCGTAGCTCACTCCAGCATCTGCGACTGCTCGTTCTCAAATCGTCAAATAACTTACGTGCTCCCTCGAAGCTCAAACCGCAATCCTCCATTCGCGATTGAAGAGTATTCCACGCTGGAGGATCCCGAGACGATAGGCTGCGAGGCGTTCGGAATTTGACTTTTTACAGCCCGATACCTACACGATGGAACGCTGTTGAGGGGAGACGGAACGCTTCGGGTGGAAACTATCTATCTTGCGTCGCAGCCGATAAAATTGGCTTTCTGTCGGGAAGGTTGAAGGCCGGAAATTTTTCCAAGGCAGTGGTTTGTCCTCCGAGCGGAATTCTGGGGCATTTTGAGCCGGATTGCTCTTCGGTCGGATATTGAAAATTCATCGGTCCGTACTCGAGTCGTGAACGGAATTTCCCTTTCATCATACCCCATTCGCTCATCCTCGGATCCCTCAGCCGTGCCATCGTATCTTGTCTACGCGATGAGTCTTTTCGTAGCATTCACTCTGCGAATGTCTATATCGACGTCTACTTCCTCAGGTAGACTCCGGGGACGCTGCTGGGTAGGTTGCCAAGATCCTCTTTCCCCTCCGGACGCTTTATAGATTCTGGGACTATCTCCGGAATAACGATCGGAGCGAGCGGAATTCGTTTTATGCTGACAAGTACCCCGCAAGTGAAAGGCAACCAACCGCAATACGCGCTTCGTTAGCTACAAGCGAAGCTCCCTCTCAAAACATGTCGAGCTCCGGAGTAGACGACCTATCTCCCTGTGCTAGCCGACTGCACCTTCGAGCCGAAAAGTTTTTCTTTTTCCGTTCATCTCCGCCGCAGGAAGTTTCCTCCGCCTTACTTTGCGTCGCCGCTATCGCAAGAGCAGTTTTTTCCGAAATTCGACTCCGATGCAATAGTTTTTACGTACTTTCGGGAGCAAAATGTTGTGATTTGGAACGCTTAGCAGTCGATGAATGATTTCAAAACCCGAAAATGGGCGAGCAGCGATGCGCGGAGACTCATAACCGCCTTGATCATTAGAGACAGGAGCACCGACAAAGTCACCCGAATGAGGGTCATCTGAGTGGTACGCCGAGAGCTACGAATCGTCCGAATATCGATGATCGACATAATGGCTTCAGATTTGCCCTGATTTCCATCCATTCCAGCCTTCCGTCGGAGGAGCGAGAGGAAAATTCAAAGTCTGAGCTGGGAGTTCCCCGCCGATTTGCCTCGGTCGCGATAACCATTTCTCAAAAGGCAAAGTGAGATGGATACATCCTCAGACGCCATCCGCTCCGCAGCAGGGTCTGCTAAGAGAAATACGTATCGTCGACCACGTTTCCCCGGAGACCAAAGCACATACGGTCCCTGTGCGGTATCGAGAAAAGATCTAGGGGGGAACTCCCGACGGGGAAAAAGTATTACAGCAGTCGATCAGGCGGAAGGTCGCGCCCACCGCCCGAGTCGAATTTTCGAAAATCTGAGTACACTTCATCCGTCTTGCCACATTGTCGATACGACCATTGCCGAGAGTAAGAGGGTGACGAGAAGGCCAATACATCGGAGTGCGAACTCCCTGGCACGTCTGCGTTGCGGTTCACACCGTGGGGTCCGAGCTGGATCTTGGGTATTCGAATCTCATACCCATCATCACTCGGAAATTTTGCTCGAAGAATCGGTGACCTCGCAGACCAATCTGTCCTTGATAATGTTGAAATTCGTTTTTGTGCATAGATGTCTGCCACGTGCGGACATGTCTGATCTAAGCACATCAGAACTTCCGCAAACTCAGGCCCGTCTAGCCGGGAATCCGGGAACTGCCGGAGCGCCCATGCAAGTCCCCAACATTCTGAAATTGGATTTCATCCATTCTCCTCCATCCCTCCAATGCCGTTCCGTAGAAACTCTCAGGACTCTCGAGTCCGCGCGCGCTCCAAATGTTGAGCTTTTCGGGACTCTCGGCACGAGTTGACTCTCGTCCACCAAGAAGGCATTCTGGAGATAATAGGATGGAATAGAGATCCAGAAATCCGACGACTCCCTAATGGGAATTGATTTCAAACAGCTGAATATGCACGTGGTATATCGCATGTCCTACTTTATGAGCATCTTGTGGAGATAATTGTTTGTCAAGCGGAGTTGAAACTCGACCCTAATGAGGACTCGATAGCACCGCTCTCAGCGCTTCTCTTGTCTGGTAAATCTCGGCACAAAGCTGATTGGATTCTGCGTGGAATGACAGTGATCAGGCAAGGTCAGTCAAGGCTTTTTATGCATTTCGACATTCCTCTGTGAGATTGGGCGATCCCGATACCGCCGAACAAAGCTTGGACCTTCTCCTACTAATCCGTGCTTCACCGGATCCAGGGGCGTATTCGAATGGCGTCATAAGGCTTTCTGAATGCCACCAGGTATTCCACACAAGAGCCCAGTGGGGGAAGGGGGGTTTTCTCGTAATTTCCGCTGGTTTGGTCCCGGTTGCAAAACACGAGTGTATCCATCTTCTCACAGTGAAACTAAGGTTCTGGTGATTACACTGCAAGACCTACCAAGGAATATCTTCCGGAAGCGCAAACTGAGGCGCGGACTCGAATCATAAGATTGAGGCCAAGCTGAGAAGACAGCAGCCCGTGTCGAGCCCAGCACACAGAGCATAGAAGAACTTTCGAGCCGAGCCGGAATTCTCAAGCTGACATTCTTGGAATGAGAGTACACCGAAAATACGACGACACTCACGAAGATCGGGTCTGCAGCACAGAGAAGCAGGAATGGAATGCTCATGAGCGAGCTCAAGGCACGCATACGTACCCTCCGAAGCGGTGGCTGGAGAATCTGCATCGAGCCGGTCGTCCTCTTGGCAAGGAATAATGCGATATGACCCATGGTTTCCCCGTCGTGGAGGAGCTTACTCAGGAGTGCGGCCCCGATATCGTCTCTAGTCTTGCCGGGGAGTAGTTTCCGTAAGAGAGCCTCTCATCCAGCCTCCCTGAGCCTCCATCGTCGGATCTATCGTCGAACACGCCAATCCGCTCTTCTGCAAGTGAGTCTTCGCATATAATTCGATAGGGTTCGGGATCCCGAACCTGGAAGCCGATCATTGGGACTAAGCTCCGGGGGAGCGGGGCGCAAGCGAGGCGCGATGATCATCGTGGATGAAAGCGCAACATTCAAATCAGCTCGTAAGAAAGTTAACATCCATCTGGGGCTACTCGCCGACTTTTTTATCGCTCGCTTCCTTCCCTCCAAGTTCTTCTTCTCGCCGCGAGGCGGTTTCCATGAGCAGCTACGAGCCTCGGGAGGATTTTCGGACCATCCTACATGCTTGTATCTAAGCATGTGCTTGAATCCGCAGTCTCGACAATTGACTGCGGGGAATGAGCGAAAACCGAAACCCATCTGAAGCGCGGGGTCCTCGTCCCGGAAATTCGCTGTGAATGGCCTAGGCTACGGCGCAGCGTCTCGCGCTTCGCGTCTCCAGGAGGATGATATCTCGGACCCGAAACGCGAAGCTCCCCCAGAGCTTCTTGATTTCTACCATAAGCTAGATGGGAGCGTGGGAAATTGAATCCTCCCTCGAAAAAAGACGAGCCACAACCGAGTCACTTCCCCTTGTCGGGAGAACGACCTGGAAGTCAAGGTTTGAAAAGATGTCTCTGCGAGCAACAGTATCCCAGGAAAGATCCCGCACGACGTGCTTTCGGGAGTGTATTTCCAAGTGGAAGCGGTCTCCGGCGATATAGCCTGCAGGAAGCTCCTCTGACTGAGAGCTCACGAACGGGAATATTCGTGGATACCTCCTCATTCTACCGATGACCAGTTCCCGAGTGTCTATGAGATTGATTGTATAGACCTCCACATTCGTTGTTCCGACTCGAACCCTGAGATCAATTGTGCTGTGCCACTCTATTCCTGACGCTGACTCCCGCCGCGACGACCTTGAATTAATGATCGAGCCACTGACATCAGCTGCGACGGTTACGTAAATCGGCGCAATGTCTTCCACAACATTCGAATTTCTGCTGTTGGAATAGGCAAAGGGAAAATCCCTCTGCAAAACGCTTTTCGTGATATCGAGGTGCTCGTGTGAAGACAAGACGCTTGATGCGGCGCCGGATTATCTCTCGCCCACCGGAGGGATAGCTCCAATCATCCGGAGTCAAATCAATACGGGTTCAGATCGATTATGATTAGGGATGTGAATTTTTCGCGGACCGCCATATTTCCGCGAATTTTCACGGAAATGCCCGGCTACTCCTCATAGAGTTTCAATGGAGGCCGCGAATTTGGTGGGAATTTTCTGCGTAAAATCTTCATCCCTAATTATGATGAACGAACCGCAATCAAAGAGTTCTGTTGGAGAGCATTGCTCCGACGAGGGGAGCGGACTCTCATGTCTTAAAAAAAATCACTCCCGTGAAGTCTTCTTCCGAGACGGAGGAATTCACCTGCTCCGCGAATGAAGCTCAACTGTCTTTCCTAGAGAGGGGCTTGCTCACTTGGCGGAACTGCCCGTCAGACAGAAGAAGATGCCGGAGGAATCACAACGGCGTGCCGCAAAGATTATGACGGCCGGAACTAGTCCATCCACTCTCTCCGACGTGTCACAAAGCTTTATCATTATGTTTGGGTGAATAGCTCAGGGATAGGACAGAATAAGGCTTCTAATGATACGGGGTGGCTTGCGAAGCTTTCGTGGGATTAAAACTGAAGCTTATTCCGTTCGAGAGGCCTACTGGTGATTTCGAAATCGGTACAAGTTCTGTTCGTGGACCCCACGGGCCAGGCTCACAACCATTCGTAGCTGCTACGCAGACGAGAGCTCATTCTGATTCCGAAAGCCTCAGCTGATCAGAGCCTTGAAATCTTCCCCAACCATCTCCTTTCTTCGGGATCCACTTCGGAGTAACAAACACCGTAAATATTCCAGTACGAGGCCCTCTCGCGCGTACCGATCAGTAGCGATGAAACTTTCTGTAGGGTTTTGAGGCGGAACTTTTAACACCGATACCGCTGAGATAGAGCTTTTCCTCCGAGACTTCTTCTTTTGTTTCTCGAGCCCACTCGAGCAGACCTCATTGGTCGAGCGTTGTTATCGGAATCAGCCACTTGCTCTCCTCGCGTGCAGTGGAGTGACTTTTACGTCGGCGTCGTCGAGATTGAGCTTTCTGTTGGGGGTCTTGTCTTGAGGCTGGAGACTCCCCGAGCTCAGATGCCTCCGTGTTCGATGACCACCCACAATTGGCAGCGGTTTTCAATACCGTGCAGTAAAACCTCGGTAGACCAAACCCATGAGAGAACGTGCCGCTTGAATGAGTGTTTCTGTTTAATCAGTTGTCGTCGTTGCTGCCGTCGCTGTCCTTGTAAGTAGCGGGCTCTCATAAACACTTGCTTGCTCCGCTTGCCAACATTGTTTCCTGGATAACTATTGCAGGGTAATTAGAATTCTTCGTGTCCCGAACGCCGTGGCAGTGAGCCTAGCGTCGAGGGCATAAAAGTCTGCCCGTTCCTAGGTGGGAGGAATGTCGAGGACTGCCCGACGCCCTTGCCAGGAACTACATATAACTGGGCAGTCTCGGGACGGAGATATAGGGGAGCTCGGAACTCACCGAGTTTTAATCGGCATCAACAATGGCCGACGCATATTTTCATCCTGAGATCCCGGCCGCGCAACCTTGATAGTTTGGGTCTCTTCCTCGCCGACAAGATCGTCCATCGAAGTCTGACAGCTCGCATACATCCCCAAGTCGAGGGACGCCAGACCTCATCTCTTTCGCTCAGTCAGTGACGTTCAAGTCGGATGAGCCGCCCAGAAACTGAGTCGATCGAGGTCTGTCGGTAATTCGCTTCCCGGTTGATGCAGACGTGCGTGATATGGTGACTCATGCGGTTGCACTTCTCGAAAATGGATATCAATAGCTAGAGCGGGGTCAGCGAGACATCCTCGAGCTGAATAGTTTTCCCAGGTCCCTGGAAAATGGTTAAGTCGAAAAGGGAACAGTGTTCGGGGTCGCTTATCTTCTTGAACCTCTATGTGTCGATCCTATATGAACATCATCTCCTTAATACGACCCGCTTATTCTCCCGCGAGGTGATAACTGAAACGACTCCCGAGCATTCGGTCGGTCGCGAGTTGGAGAATCCGGCAATGTCGACAATTGAAACCTCTCGAAAACTCGGTGTTACTGGCGGAACAGGAGAGTCAATATTCGGCCCTCAGAGCCGAGAGGGTTCCGACGGTTAGGGCTTCCAATCGGAAGGAATTCTCAGGGGAGTCCTATGACTTCTCGGGCCATATTTTTCATTTTGCATTCATTCTCTCGTTTCTGTGCATATTGACGTGCTATCTTATTATGAGGTTCCTCGCAATTCCTTGATGGATCCCTTCCGCCTATACAGCAACGAACACGTTTATTCGCGAAAATTATCATAGTTTGATACGGAAACCCTCACTCGTTTGACGAGGGATTTACCAGTGAAGTATGTTCAGTTCATGACGTGGAATCGATCCAGCTCCTGTTTTCCGCAGTATATGCAGAGACATGACTTCTTTGGTCCACGGTGAAGGCGGGTCCACCGCGGTAGTCCAGATCGTGGTACTTCGCTTGTTTCGCCTCCAGTCTTTTCGCGTTTTCGTTCCATGTCTCTGCAGCGAACTCGTATCCCCTGTCTTTGAGAGTCTCGCATAGAGTTTTTTCTTCGCTCAGCTGCAGGACGTGGGTGCTTGAGGTGTGGTGACTCATGCCCAGGGCGGCCTGGAGATAGGTGGTCATACATCTGTCAAGCTCCAGCATATTGGTCGGGTTCAGCCTGGATGAAATGCACGACATCCCGTATGTTATTGTGGGCATGATTTTGATGTCGAACACCTTCGTGGCCTATCTCATGCGATTCCTTGTTTCCTGAATATTCTCCGATCCGCGCCTGGACATCCGAACATCATCCCGACCAATAGGATCGTCAACCGTCAAAGATCGTCTGAGAGGAGCGACTCAATTAGGTCGACCTGAAAATTAATCTTCTCTCTCCGTGTGGGAGCGGGCTAAATCGCGAATGGTAACCTCCTGATCCCTCTCAAACAGCATGGTCGGAAGCAGCATCACCGAGCCCCCAACTTGGGCGAATTCAGGGATTCTCAAGTGCAAATTATCCCAGTGGACTCGCTGATCGTAAATCGTAATCGAATGCAGAGGCGAGTCGGGGCGATCGCGGCCTCCATAGAGTGGCATCGCAATCAAATCACGATCTTGTTCGCTTCACTGGTAGCGGGCATGTTTGACGTTTAGACCGAATATGAATAAAGTATCACAAAGCATCGCGGAGTCAAGACAAAGACGTTCAGCGCATCCGAGGATTTGCTTAACTTTTGACAGCACCAGAGGGATTATTCGTCGAGGATCTCAGATTCCGTGGGTAGTCGCTGCTTCAGCGAACAAAATTCAGGAGACGGTCATCTCCAGGAACCTCGTCAGGGGGAGAGCATGCACCGTCTAGAACAGCGACCGGCAAATGATGGTCCGCGAAAAAGTCCGGTGGTCCGTGTGCCACCGCCTTTGGTTCGCCATGGTAAATCGCGGACCACTAGCTTATACATTGCTGAAGTTAGCCGCAGACTAGGCCTCGCACCAGATTTTAACCGCGGTTAATTAATCGCGATAATCGCTTTTCGCGGTTTTCTGACCGCAGCTTCCGCGGCCATAACCGCGACTAATCGCTGATTCCTCGGGGTAGTCTCAGGCAGCGGGGAAGAGCCTGAAAGACTCTCGGCAACGCGCAGAAGCGATCGGCATAGAGTTCTCGTGCGATCTGTAATGCAGTGTCCCGCAGCATATGAATTTCTGCGGCTTCTGCTTTGACATTCGAGCGCCGACTTCCGTTCAAGTACAGCGAGATCTTAGCGTTGTCCGGCTATTGCTGGTGGAGAACAGGGCCAGTCTCAAGCCTCGAACACTAGACAGCATCTTCATTCCGAGAAAGTTTTACCAGCAGAAATCAGAGCAGAAGGATTGAAAGTTTCTTTACGTTCAGCTGAGAGATATCCAAAAATCGATGGATTAAGGAGTTACTTTCCGAACGAGTGATATTAGTGGACGCCATTTTATGCGAGTAGAAATTACTTCGCTTGAGCCGAAATTTCGTGCCGAGTTATAATTCGTACTGGTCGAGATGAAGATAATGTTCGGAGGAGAATTCATGGAGAGCAGAATGAGGCTCGGGACGCTCCGGAGGAGATTGCGATCCGTAAGCGGTTTAAACCGCGGTTTCCAATTTGCGGTCTCGGACTAATCGCAAATTGCGGTTTTCCGATTCCGCGGTCATTTGCGAGGCCTACCGCAGACCACTGGAATTATGAGACATATCAGAGTATGCCCTAGGCCTTAGAAAATTAGTCCAAGATTGCCGAACTAAAATTGTAGAATTTTGGTAGTGCGCGGTGGGAAAAAATTGACTTTGGTGGTACGTGGACTCAGAAAATTTGCCGACCCCTGGTCTAGAAATTCCGAAATCATCCGGTCCCCATCGTTCCGAAGGCGAGCTTTGAGTCCACCACACCTTCCTTATGATTTATGAGGGATGCACTTCTCTCGAGTTGGTTCCGAATCCGGGCTGTCGAGATCTCGAGACCTCGACGATGGATCCCGTTCATTTGAATTTCATCGGCTTATCGTCCTCAGAATATCCTCAGGCTCCTCCCACCACTCTGCTCTGCTGAAGGTTCCGACGCCCGAACGCAGGCTTCGGAGGGCAAGCAACATCAAGCGGAAAAGATGCCCATCTAGATCATTGATCCGTGCCATAGGTCACGTTCCGGGCGGAAGGCCAATCCATCTAGAGCGAGACTAGCTGCTTTTGGGAGTGACAACAAATTATGAGCGAGTTAATAATGGTCGGTGAGTCCAATCGGACTTCAGTCTTGGAATCCGACCCTTGGATGAGCTGCCTCGCAGTAAATATCAAACAGTGGACCCTTTCGAAGTACCGTGGAAAATGCGGCGCCTTCGCGGTTCTCCCGTTGCCTACGGGAAATGAAGAACTCCGAACTGACTTCTCAAGGCTAAGCTCACCAATTTTACTTACACTAGTTCATTTATCGGAAGATGTCTAATCGCTCAGACTATCAGCAACCATGCCGGGAACTAGAAAAATACATATGTTCGAGTCCGGGAAAGCTGAGACAGATAAATAACCTAATTATTCGGGTGAATGAATCGATACTTTTCCCCGGAAGATCGCGAGAATCGGCGCTGGGCCGCAACACTGAAGGCCGTTCTCGACGCGTGAAGCTCTTTTCGGCGGCCGTACCCCTTGACTATAGTAATCGAGTAGAAGGAGATCATTTCTGTGGCAACGACAGCTGCTACCACCATTCTTCCGGCCGGCGTCAGGAAGCAGACGATTGTGTTCGGTTTTCCGATTCGGTCGAGGTCGATTGCAGCAGCTCGCTATTGCCGCCTCCGCCGAGAGCGTTCTTTTGATAACTGTCCGTACCCGAGCCGACGAGTCACACGAAGCCGCCATCGAGGTGGAGTGAATGAGATTGCGAACGTAGAGGTATTCTGGGCAGGGATGCGACGGCAGGCGTTGATATCCTGTACTCTTTCCGATCACGACACTCGCATTTCGCGTGACCATTCTTGGCACATGCGATTGGAAGATCTCGAATCTAGTTCTCACCACCCTCAGGGGCACATTAGGTTCAGTCATGAACAATCGCTGCGTGCTCCGAGACGTGTTCCAGTTTCCTCTCGAGAGTTTAATCGACTTTAACAAGCTCTCGGCGGAGAGCTCCTGTATCCGTCGACAAACTCGAACAGGGAGTTCCACTTTGATCGAGACCGCGAGTTCCCGTGACAGACCTCGTGCCTGCAAGGGGAATAGGCAGCGCGGCGTCGATTGTTCGACGATACCGGCGAACTCAGGACATTCAATTAAAACGATTGCGTTCAGACGTACTTGAGTGGTCGTCGTGCTTGCGGAAGTCGGACCGGCTCCCGAGTTCACCTCCGGAAGCCGAATTCTGACTTCGTTCCACCAGCCCTTCTACAAGCATGCCGTCTAGAGGTTGGATGTCAGCTGGAGAACTCCAATTCCCTCATCATGGTCTGTGACCTCTAAATCAGACAACGTTGAGGACCGCCCCGTGAGGATTCGAGGCGGTTGATTGGAGCACATAAAAAACAATGCCTTACAAGGAGAAAGGCGAGCATAACTCTAGCGAAGCCGAGTCCAATGGGACAAGGAAGACGAGATATAGGAAGACTAGCCTCTTTTCACCCTGGAGGATCCGGCGTCCAGTTGATCGACGACCGTCGTCGGAGAAATTCATCGGATGTCAAAGAGGCCTCAATTCATCCTCAGGAAAAGACCAAAGCTCGTTAGATTTTTGCTGAGTAATCTCCTCCGGCCGAGGTTTGGGGTAAACGGAGCTCCCCCGGAATTTCGACAAGTCCTGAAAATCCTCATTCAGACTTTCTCCTGATTTTCCGAAAATTTTCCCAGATCCGCAAGGGGGGAGCCTGCTCCACCAGATCCCGAATTATTTCGAATATTCGTTGGGACGCATTGCCACCTGATCTGTCGATTCCTCGAATTTCGAGCGGGCAGCGCTACCGACACCTTCCGCCCGCTGGCTCTGACCAATTATCGAGACCTCCGCAGGGGGGGGGAGGATATTCTCTCGAACCTCCGAAGAGCGTCTACTCCTGGAGGGGAAAGAGTGAAGTACTCGTCGATTCGAAACGCTTGGGGAGAATCCGATCCCCCGCCTGAATTCCATGATTCCCTCCGTTTGGAGCCAGAACTTATCAGTTCATGGCAGAGCTCATCACGAGCGGAATGGAGCATGACGGCGAACAGTAATAGACACAGTCGTCGACCACAACGGCTCTTATCACAGTTCCCATACCGAAGACACTCGCGCGCCGGCAGAGTGTCTCCTACCGTGTCATCAACGTCAGATTTTGCTGCTCAGAGAATCGAACGGAGCAAGAAGATGGCCACTGAGACTCTCCCCATCTGCCAGAAGCGAGAAGGCTATACATTTCGCGCGGAATTCTTCCCCGTCAGACAGTGGACTTAGGATGGAAACTTCCGATTATTTCAGACGGATAATCGAGCAAACGATTCCGGATGAGAATGATCATCGACTGTGCTCCCCGAGAAGATAATGAGAGGTAGTTGAAAAAATCTCAAACCAGAATGTTTCTCCTCCGCGAGCCCATCGAGGCTCGCTGAGTCGTCCCACATATGGCAATGCACACACAGAGGTCCGGAAAAAAACCTCTAGAGCAAAGGGGGATAGGTTTCCTGGCGACTCCAGCCGTAGTTGCCGTGCGTACTTTCCGTGGGGGGGATACTGGGTCTCATGGGTATGTTCGCGCATTCTCGACCGTTTTCGACGGCAATGCAGTGCGATAAAAGCGCGGTTCAGAAAACGTCGTCTCCAGGGTCTCAGCTAAGGATAAGGAGAGGAGGTGTCTATCCAAGAAGAAGGTGAGGCGACGTCTCCTCTTGTGGGGACAGGGAGCACAAATCGCGAAAATGATTCCGGGGGAAGAAGAGCTCGATTGATCCGTCTGATTTCTCAGGAATTCACGGAAACCCTACCCTACGGATTTTTTTATCATCTGAAACGGAGACAGATCTCGGGCTTTCCGAGAGCAAGGGAAGGCTAATGCAAGACGCTCCATCTCTAGCATTTCAGCGAGCGCGAACGAGGAAAGACCAGGGAGATGTCTTCGACACTCGTGCGATATCGGGCGACCATTCGGAAAGCCTGCACGCACAGCTCGGGCCGCGTGTTCGATGTCATCCTCGCTCCGGATACAAAGTCCTTGACATCAGGCGTCGACATCGAGATCTATTCCTTTTCAGCCACGCAGCTGTGAAGGTGTCATCGTTCGTTGATGAACGAACATGCCCAGCAGGGGAAGCATTTCGAACTCTGCTAGGCATGAATTCACTTGCGGGATAACCGCAGAACTCGAATATCAGTGTCCAGTCGTCGACGGGGCAATCAAGGGCGTGTTTCCCATAGGAAGTAAAATGCGCGACTCGATTACGCCCGCGCTTTACGCAAGAGTTCTCGGAGACCGTAACTATCGTCGCCGGGATGAGACGGTCCCCGACCGCTCTCGCAACGCTTTCTTGGATAGCTCTCTTAATTTCGAGTTAGGTCAATAAGGACTCGGGGTAGCCCCCTCGTGTTCTGTTGCGTTGCTGCGACCCTTATTGCCTCTGCCGAAAGCGAGTCCCGGGGCATTGAAGTACGCTTGTCTCTGTTTGCGTTTCCATTTATCCAAAAGAGGAGCTATACACATTACCGTAATGTCCCTCCGAGCAAATTCGTGTTGCCCGATGGTCTCGGTCGCGCTGCCTTCGACCTCGGTAAGTTCCATCAACACGGAAGAAGTCCACCACTAGAATTGGTTCCGTCTATTTTCGGGATCTTTCATAGCTTCACGGAGCGAACGCCATTCCTGACGGAAATAGATTTCGTTCTACCGATCTTCTGATGAATCTAGTATCCAGGGGATCGTCTGTCACTATGACGTCATGGATACTTCGTTTGATCGACGAGGTCCCTCTAAGCTATTCCTTTTCTAGGAACTTCCCGATGGGGTTTTATCGAATCAGCGTGCAGAGTGGATATCTCGACCATGCGGAGTTCTCTTTCTAATACGTTTCTCTCCCCCGCTCGCGCTTCCTATTACATGGAATATTCGCCTGCAAGGCACCCGCAGGAGAAAAGGCCCACATGCAGAACTGAATCTCCATCTGCATTTCTTCGAAGACTCGGAATGCTCTCGAAGTCCAATCAATGTCGTCTCTCTGATACATATGTAAGAGTTCACAAAGTAAATTCAAGAAGTCAATGAAGTAATTCAGATCCTGTTCCCTCGGGCTGGCGACTATTTCGGGCTTCGGGACAATGTCGCGCCCGCGCTCTGTTACCTTGATGACATGCTTCATAGCTTACCTGTCGAGACACAGGGCAATATCCTCCAGCCAGAGGTCTTCGCCACGTGGAAATAACTCGAAGATATTCAAGTAGGAGTCTGACGCTGTGTGGGATTGTATCACAATCCCAAATCAAACCCGGAAACCCTACGTCACTGAGTAAGCAACCGATTTGCGGGGAACGAGCGTCTTTTCGGGCCGGTCTTGATGAATTCATTCGATTTCGGCCTTCACAAGAGCCTCTTGGTTTAAAGCCCGTGGGAGTTTCCCGGTTGGCTCTTCTATCACGCTGGTGGAGGAATACGGGAATCGAATTAACACCGATCTCCCTCTCCTGCTGTGCTTGGCTTGACTTCATCCGCGGATGAGCTGCATTTTTCATACAGCAGCTCTTCGAGGATTGACAGAGCACCCCTCGGAAGCGTTGGACCATTCTTTGCGCCCGGGGCCGCATTCTGAGCAGAATCGCACCTCTTTCTCGCGACATCGATGAGCGTTTTCTCGCATCACGCGAACTTGCCTAACTAGGACATGAAAAACGTAGAGCTGTTTCCGTACATCCAGCGATAAAAGCAAGCCGGAACGATTGAAGAACAAAACTATCAATGTGAAACCATGCTTCCTGTCCGATTCGAGCGCGGAGGTTCCTCACACATGCAGCATCATCTTGGTCCGATTCAATTTCCTCGGATCCGTCGAGGTCTCGAACGAAAGAGCGCCTAGAAAATCCCAAGCTTTGGGAATTGGCTCGGTCAGTCCGACTCGGAGCTAGTTGCGCATTTATGCCTCGGAATGAGGACGACTTAAGCTCCATGACGCGCCGCTGATCGGATTCGGGGTCGATGTCGGAGGAGTGGAGGAGTTTCTCAGCTTCGAAGAGACTTTCTATTCGACAACTTAATTACCCGAGGAACCCAGTAGTGGAGCAGGCCGGAAGGGAGAGTACTTACATGATTCACCATCAGAAGACTCTGGAGACACCCGCAAGCGATGAGTAATCGCCAGAACTCGAACAGCGAGCTCCTCATACCTAGGAGCCATTGTGACTACGACGCATGCCGCGCTGGCTTTAGCGGCTCAGGGCCAGCATCGCTTCCACTCCGGAAGTATTTTCTCCTTTTTGGGGCCTGGCATGAAGCCCTGAGGTCTGACCTACAGGGGACTCGGAAATCGGATCAGTTCGGAACTCCTGTGTCAAACCACGGAGCTCGTCGATACCTTGGCTCAACACTGTATCTCGGTTCCAGTCCCGGTACGTTCAATCGTTTGCCACGGGTGCTTCCCCCTCAGTACAGCACCCACGTGCTTGTTCGGAAATCCCCTTCTAAAGACCCATAAACATAAGGGACCTGGAATTTCCCTTCTTAGCCCTCATGCACGACGGAAATTCCACTCTCGCAGACACCACTAAGAAAGTCCCAAAAGTCTCTCTTCAATCGATTGAAAAAAGCGGGTAGTGATTCACGTATGACATAATCGTTAGTGCTCTGTCCGTGTTATCACAAAATCACGGAGTTCTCTGGCAGAACGCCAGGAGTTGATGCGTTCGAGCGCTCGAAGAAAAAAAGGGGGTCCCGTGGCGCAGGTTCTTTGGCATGAGGTCAAGGAAGTGGTCGATCGAGTCGCATCGTTCGAGCAATGGGTATTAGAGTCGGTCTTGTTAGTTGGATTGTCATCAAAGATACCTCCCGACTCCCACTCCAAAACCAATTCAACGGAGAAGAGCTTCTCTTAGCTGTCCGCTGAAGTAGCGGACGAGTAGCGATAATTTAGTAGCTCTGTGATCCGAGTGCCCGGACCGACCAGAAGCTAACACAAAGAGAGCGAGATGAATCCTTAGGGAAGTTCGTACGCATGATAGTATAGCGGCTGAGCCTGAGCGTTCTCCGAGCCTGATTCGACTCACAACCCGGCAGGAAGTCAAGAGCTACCTTTTGGACCCATGCTTCCGAGATGGGAAAAAATTTGCTCGTCCGTCCATTCTGATACGGAATTCTCTTTGCTTCTGGCGAAGAAAAGCGGAGTGAGAATGGAGTGAATGTCAGCGGAGCGCTCGAAAATAGAGAACCTTGACATTATTCAAGACATTCGATCTTCTCAACAAACTTCCCGAGATCTCAACTGCGTTTGCACTGTTGGAGCATCCTTCATCTCACGTTCCTTTCTCGCGGCCCAGCGACGTGCTCTGAAACAGATGGCAGATAGGAGGAACGCACCCGTATCGGCTCACTCCAGGAGACTAAAAAAATGAGCCCTCGTTTTTCGGGGTTGACGGTTTCGGGCGGTTTCGCGAAAAACGACTTTGCGCGAATGCGGAGTCTCTGCTCCCAGTATACCTCGAGCGTGGGGTGACTCCGTTCGAGTTATCACAAATCTGAGGAATTCGGTCGTGGTGCTAACTTCCTCCTGCCTTAGGATCAGGTCTGACGGCAATGTCTCCCTACGCTGGCGGGGAATAGGACTTGTCAGAAAGAGCCCGAATAGCCCCGAATGGAGAATGAGAGGATTTCAGGGTGTTTTCGCCGTCCGAGGGCAACAGATTGTCGTATCCCGGGACCATGAAGAATTTAATTTCGCGCATCATGAGTCATGACGTTCGGATTGGCAATGGAATTCACCCTCGCGCCATGGGAGATTCATGAGGGTTGCATGCGCCACGCGGTGAAGTAATTCTCTCCGCTCCGCGGGATACCTCGAGCGTACTCTTATTCCGAAAGTTCTTGGATACACAGTCGATGTTGTGATTGCAGATTCAACAAAGCAGCGTATCAATCTCTCCGGATCCAGAAAATAAGTCGAACTATAAAGATTCCTCTAATCACACGATACATTCCCCTTCGGTGATGATGAGGCTCGAATTTAGTGGGATCTCTAAAGCGCGGACGTGAAAATAAATTTTTTCGATGCTACAACTCATTGTTGATTCGTACCCCTAAAGTGGGTTCCGGAAGCTTCCCTGACGAGCTTACAAGAGCTCTCCGTCCCTTAAGGGAATGAAATAAGCGTGTAGAGACGTCCGACGAGGCTTCAGAGACTTCAAGCGAGAAAGGGCCACAGTACACCTTGCTTTGACTATGATAAGAAGTCACTTTCTCTATCCTCGTCGGGGCGAGAGAAGATAGGGAGGAGGGACTTGGCTCCGAATCGACAGACATCGAAAGACTTTCATTGGTCTCTCCGGACCCTGGATTAACGACATATCGTAGCTGGAGAGCCGAGCCCAGCCGGAGAAAGCTAGAGCCTAGACGCCTGACGAGGAACAGAAGGCAATTAGGGGGACTCCCGTTCGCTGCGAACGACGCGGTTCGCATAGTCGTCGGGATTTCCGAGATGGAGTGATGCACTAGATCGGATGACCAGTACGCTATCCGGCTTTCGAGAAATTCGCCTTGGAGCTCCGCTTGGATTTGGGTATGCGGTCATGCCATCGATTTTCCTCGTTGTAAAAGATGAAGATGTCAAATATCCTGTCTGGAGATTCCCGTTCAATTGTTGCGCAGAATAGATCGATTGTGAGCAATCCACCAACTGGAAAAAGAGGCTTGCTGATGACTTGATGCTCCACCTGGGGCTTTTGTGAGCGGACGGAGCCTCTAGCGGTCGCTCTCTCCGAAATTCCGAGGGAGGGGGTGAATGTGGAGAAATCTCGACAGATTTACCACTTATAACGGGAAAACATCCTAAGATGAACGACCTGAGCGTCAGTCCGTGTAGAGAGATTTGCGCGGCTCCTCTAAAACTCCTGAGTTCAATCCAGTCTGGAGGATTGAAACGACAAAATGCGTTTTTTTTCGCGAGAGCTCCTGGAGGTCTAGAAATGTAAGCCTCTGAGCCCGACCACTCCAGCGGCCCATATCTCTCCCGCTCCAATCCCTCAAGAGACGCTTTCAGGTTATTTCTTGCAGTTGGGCAGAAATCAAAGTAGAATTCCAGTCAGAGATTGAGCCCAGCCCAAGTCAGAATGGATAGTGATCTGAGCTGGATGTACCGAGACCGCTGCTTCATATCACGCATCTCCGCCTATCCTCGGGTCTTCTTATTACGGAGAAAAGAGCTCATATCGTCCACGGGGATTGCGAGGGGGAATTGAATAGCCCCATTGAAGGAAGCTCACGGGGAATGCTCGCGCTCGCTAACGCGTAGGATCTAATTGTCTCATGCGGGGATCGTGTACTGAAAAAGTATAAAGCTCGTGGCAATCGGACTCAGCGGAGCTTGGAAGAGGTGCGCCGAATGATCCTGGACTCCCGTGAGGATTGCTCCAAAAAATAACTGCGTGGCGACAGTGGGGGATAACTTCATTCAGCTGGATTTGTTTTTCGCTCCCACAAGCCGGGACCTTAACGTCAGAGAAGCTGCTAGAGACCGAGGTTTCCGTACATGGGCGCCGGCAAGCACGGTCTTTACGCAGTCGCGCGTTCTGGCTTGTGATGCCCCGCCGAGTTGGAATGTTACAAGTTACAATGACGCAGTGTATGAGCAGACTAGTCCGGGAGGCATTATCCTATCTTTGTCGACTCCTCGTCGACGCCTCGGGGCGAATGGAATAACGAAAAATACGTGCCTTCGAAAAGTGTCACTCGCAAAGTAAGCGGTCTGGGGCGCCAAGGTTCCGAATCAAATCCATTCAGGTTTTGGGTGCGCGCCAGAGTTCAGCCCGATCGATTCACGGCAGGGTAAGAACACGATCACCCTTCGTCGGCCGCATCGCGGTGGTTGTACTCTGTACATGACCTCACCCTGTCTGCGCACAATTTGTCTCTCCAGAGACAATTCCTATGTTGGTCGATGGTCAAGGTAGATTCGAATCCGATTTCCCTTGATTCGACGTCTGAGATCCTCGAGGGAAAAACCCATTCGGACCTGTTGCCCAGTTGGAAAATATTTGCCAGGAGATCAATTTTCTGCCTTCTTTCGAAACAAGGAGATCAATTGAGATGTGGGCAGAGTAGCGTCCGCCGTACACCCGAGTAGTCCAACTCATATTTCGAACCCGAGTCCTGGCTATCCAACCTCATCCGATCTTTCGGAGGCCGAGCCTAGATGATGTGAGGATTGGAAGCCTTTCGAAGTCCATCAATATTCGGAGGGGACTGACAAATTAGCTGATGTACATCATCTGCCACGTCCCATGGAGCCAGTCTCCAAATGGGATTGCGTTTGCAAGGAATCTGTGCTCTCTATTCACAGAATTATGATTGGATGCAACGTTGCTTATTTCCCGTATAAAGTACCCATTGTACATACTGAGGCTTTGTACCCCCGCGACGAGGACACCGCAGGCTGACGATAATGATCTCGCCTAGACCATCTTACCGAAGGCTGCATTCAGACGATTGCGATACTACTGTTCACCACTGGGCTTTGTGTCCTTATCAGCAGGTGTAAGGACTCACGAAACGCTCGGAATCCTCAACTTACGGTGAGGATGGATTCGGCCACAGCCTCCTGGTTGCCGCGTAATAACTCGAGGTTGCTCCGAGGATCACCGATATAAACGCTAGGATTTCATTCTTTCCCCTTGCGTCTGAGACGGTTATTATTTGTTCCCTGAT
>NW_003805488.1:852177-861322 GCF_000255335.2 Galendromus occidentalis | reverse complement strand
CCACAAACGTCCTTGTTATTTCCCCATCGCCTGGCAAAAGACAAAAAATGGGGAACAGGCCGTCGTTGTCCTCCTTGAGGGTCTAGAGGTCGAAAGTGCGCTGAGATCCGGGGTGTCAATGATCTCTCCCTGGAAGTAGTCCTCCTCGATGTTCAGGAAAGAGTGAGCGCAAGCGGCCGCTGGATCGTCTTTCGATGTTCTATCAGGGAGTCTAGGATTCCACTTCAGATTGAATATGACGTGTCCCGTCTCGATATGGAGGGGCCTTATGTCCTGAAAAATGCAGTTTGCGATTGGATTCAAGGCCGCTATCTCTGGCGAGACTCCGAAGTAATCGGATCAAGGTTTTCATTCATTCAAATGATCCTTCCGGAGCTACCCTCGTTAGCTCACCGTCCTCGTCCCGAAAACTTTGTCTCGGATGGGGATGCAACATGACGCACAGCTTCTCATTCCAACGGAAGAATTGTTCCCTGCTGCGTGTCGGAACTATCATTCAGATGATCAGTGACCCTTAGGCTTGCGAAGATCATCAAAAGGTCGGGAATCTCCAAGTTGATGCTCCTGGAGAGCACTACATTCGCCTCCGCTGCCAAAGCGGTACAGCCCGCGATCGAGAATCCTCTCGCGTGTCGCGTAGTCATATCTACAGACTTCCAGAGCTCGGCGGGTCCGGACTTTCGCGGAATTTACGTTGGTGCGCTCTGCGTCGCTTCAGACCATGTAGATCGATGGAGGCAACGTCGACCGGTGTTCACATGGTCGGACGGTTCGCGCCGTCGCCGGAGGGAGCGGTTTCAAATCATTCGCTCGTCGAACCGACGCGGAGTTCGGTCCGTCTCGATTGGTCCGGTACAGAAGTGCGAAGCTCATAGGGGCTCGATTCGTGGAGAAAACCTGAGAGACGAGTAGGAGTCCTGAGCTCTGAGTCAAGCTAAGCGGGTTGTTTCACCGATCGCTGAATCTGGAGGCTTCCCTTTGCCTTCCTAGTTGCAGCGCCTCGCGGATTCCTCAAGGATCATGAATCAATAAAGTTCCCGATTCTAAGGTATTAGTTTAGAGCTACAAAGGTGCCGTAGAAAGACAATTCCCGCAGACGTGATTATGTTTTCTGGGAAATGAGCGGTTGCCACAATGTACCCCAAGGAGGGATTTCTCGCTCCTTTTTCGAACTGGCTCAACGAAGATCAGGTCCAGTTCTGCGTTTGCTCTTCGCGGTCGGGGCGGCGATCGAGCTCCATCTTCCCGTCCCTATCTCCAGGCATTATAGGACTACCATCCTGAAGTGTTCATTGGTTCGTCCTTGGGGGAGAGAACAGGCTTTCATGAGCTAAAATATCAGGGTGAACTCGAGCAGGGCCGCAAGAGTTGGTAGCGATGCGGTCCGAATGATTCTCTTTCTCCTGCAAGCTGTCAACGTTTCTGTGCGCCCTCATCTTCCGATTTTCGGGATGTGCGTTTGTCAGCAAGGCGAGCGTTTCGAAAGGCCCTCTTCCTGATTCTGCTCCGATTCCGTTCATCAACGAGCAGGTGATTTCCGTTCGAGAGCATTCGAGCAAGTTCTGCAAACGGAAACCGCCGTACGGCGTTCGACGCAGTGCCAAGTTTCTGCCTGTATTGCGCAAGCTATCGAGGAGTCTCTTGTCCCTTACATGAAGGAAAGCGAAGACGTATCGAAGACGAGCGCCAGCTCAACAGTTCCGAAAGTCGCGCAGATTTCGCGAAGTCGCATTCTGCGATGCGTTTTCTGATACCTAGTTGGCTGTTGCTGCCGCTCTCAATCGATTCTGAAGATTATCTCGACGGCGTTTCTGCTCCAACAATCGAATTTTCTCGTTTCCGCGCTGAGTTTCCCTCCAAGTTTAGACCATGAAGGTAGCGCTGAGCACACCCGTTCCCTCTGACAGGATAGAGTCAAGGGATCCCCGTTTCCTCTGGTTGAGAGCTGCTAAAATCTGACTTGATAAAATCCGAATATCATCCGCAAGCCAGAGATGTAATTTCTCTCCGAGGGCGCCGAGCTAAGGTCTGAGTCAAGGGTTTTTGGGCCCGGTAGGAAGCGGAATTCACCCCTTTGCACCAGCGGGGGGTTCGGTATCTGAGAGTTCCTTCGCTCAGAGGATGTCTCATATGAATTGGAGTGGAAATTCCATTCATCGCGCGTCCGACTGCCGGCCGCGATTGGCGTCTCACCAGCATTCGCTGGAAATTAAGCTCCATTCAAAGCGTGCCCCAACATTCCGAGGGAGCATCGCTCCCCAGTGTATGATGGCTTTCGTCGGAGAATCTCGATTCTGTTTCCAGGGAGGAACGAACTCTGAAGCGAGTTCAAGTCGAAGCGCGCCGTCGTCTTGTTCCTGATTTCCAATCCTGCGTATCAGATTGAATTAGGATTGACGTCACGCGTCGTCCCACGGGAGAGCCTCAGAGCCTTTTTTGTTTACTCGACAGAATTGCTAATTCATGAGCACGAGCTGCGCTTAACTCACGAGTCTGTGACACCGGAGACGTCGCGCTTTTCTCAAAGAAAAATCAATCAAATTCACACGTCTCTCCGAGCAGCTTCCCGGCGCATAGACGCCTCGAGCTCTTCGTTCTCATGTGATCCCGATCACCTCAGGTTCGGGAGCTATACGGAGCTCCAAGCGACTGATCCGAGCTCCCGAGATATCTAATTCCAACCTTTCCCCATCAATTTCCCAGAATCTCGCGCATAACATGCGGGCTTCCTCCGTTGTCAACAAGCGGGATGGAGACCCCCATCTCATGAGTATAGTACGCCATGACAAGCGAATATAAGAATCATTGGAAACTTTCCTCTCCACGCGAGACACCATGGATCGAGATGACGGATGGACTCTAACAATTCCTCATTCCCGAGAAAAAGAGAGGCTGGAGAACGATCTCGGGAGCTGCTTTCTTCGGGCATGAATACCTCAACTGTGACGAGACATCCGAAACACGACTCGGATCCGATTGAAAAGACGATCGGGAGTGAATTCGAATCATCGGCACCGAATGCGGTTCGAGGATCGGAGATCGGACTTCAATCGTTCTCGCTCAAAGCACTGCACTCGTTCCTCGCTTGTACATTCCGAGTGAAGACTTTGATGTCGACGAAGTTTCGTGTAAAGTAAGACACTCCCTTGCCCGGTTCTTCCATTACTGTCCACTTGAACAGACTCTCGCGGAAACTCTTAGGGACCAAGTTTCTCCTGGATTCAGAGACTGCAACCTCGATACTCCAGACCTGTGTGAACGGCGCGGCGTAAAACAGCATGAACGCATGAACCCGGATCAATTCGCGAAGCGAGTGGGAGCGATATGATGATCCTTTCTTCGAGCGTCGGGAGTCAATGCATGGATTCATTCATCCACTGAGACATTTAGATATGTCGACGATCCATATCCATTTGAACTCCAGCGATTCCATGCTTTGGATTCGTTGGTTCATATCTGCCCCGGATCTGGGTATTCCGTTCCGCATCAATTTTCTGATTTTCTTGATTTCCTTCCTGCAAGACGCTGCAGTCTCAAGCCGAGTGAACCGAGCTAACCTGGGCGTTTCTCAAGCGCAAACTCGAGTCCGGAAGCCCTAGGCGTGGGCGTAACATGTCTCAGTGAGAGAGCGGATGCGCACGTGATAGAGAACCTATGGCAGGGTCCATGAGGTTTTTTTTCAGCAAGGGATCGACGGTTAGAGCTTCGGATGGAGAAGCAAGCCAGTGGTCGCGCAATTATTGGAGAGCAACACCTGCGTTTTCGGCAGAACCTCCCGCCCAGCCTCCCTGGAGAGCCTGTCAGCGTGGCTGCTGGATTTTCTGATACGGCTTTGGGCGATGAGCGTCAGCCCCGATTGTCTGGTTTTATCGTGTCAATGATCCGGGCTTTTTAAACCGGCCGGCCGAGGAATATTCCTCGGGAACTCCTTCGATGATGATCCACCGATTCCTTGTGGTCCATGTAGAGATCCGCTCGATAGCGAAGCTCCACGAGAACGAGCCTTCTCTGTATGGAGGTCATCGAAGCCTCCGTCGCACAGTGGTCGGAAACCACGGAAAATCATAACTTTTGAACGGCTGGACCGATTTCGCTGAAATTTTTATGGTGGGTTATTGGGCCTAAAACGCAACTTTTGAGGATATAACTGGGTCTGGGTTTGACCCCGGTGACCCCGAGAATCGAAATTTTTTCACTAAATCGGCGATTGCGGCTAAACGGCAGAACCGATTTCGGATTTCTTGGTGGCGTTGGAAAGCTGAGTGAATTTCGCATCTTTTTGTCTCTTGAGAGTTTGACCTATGACCTTTCGTGAGCGAGCTAGCGGTCGATTCTTAGAAGCGCCGATATCTCCACGAAAAATGCTTCGTTTTTTTCTCGCAAAAAAACGATTCGGTGTGGAATTGGATGATCTACCCGTTTCTGACGATATTACAATCATTTAGTAAAGACGAAAAAAAATATTTTTTTTTCAAGTCAAAAATCACGTTTTTTTGCAGTTTTTTCACGAAAATGCCCCACCCCTCTAGGTCCGTAGACCCACCAACATTTTTTTATGACTGCCCCCCCACGCCCCCGCATCCCATGAAGGTCATGTTGGGCACCCCTTCCGGGATTATCTACCTTTAAATCCGGAAAAACCCTTTAAATGGCAATTTTTCATAGAGAAAAAATTCTTGAAATTAATTTCAGGGCTAAAAATTCGCTGGATCGGCTTTATTCTTGTAGAAAACCGCGCAAATCAACTCAGAACTTCGAATTCGCCGCCAGCGACGCCATCTTTGGTGCCGCCGCGGCGGCTACATAAACACCGCGCGGGACAATCGATTCGCCATACGTGTTAGTGCTTGTGCTGTTCAACGGCCGAAAACTCTTGCGATGAAGTCGTACATGCTTGTGATACCCTACGGGGATCTTATGGACTTCTTCCTATCTAATCAATTCGACCTGGACCTCATCATGGAAGATATCCAGCATCGGTCCCACATGATTCATCAAGACGATTTCAAGGAGCCTCCCGGGACTCATCGACGTCAACGTTCACGAGCAGATACTTCTTCAAACAATCCTGGTACTTCTTCCCGAGCTTGATTCTGCAGCGACCGGTTGCTTTCCACCTCTTCGTGAAGTCCGGCAAGATGATCTTGCTCAAGTGTGCTCTGAACTCCTTGAAATCGTCTTGATGAATCATGTGGGACCGATGCTGGATATCTTCCATGATGAGGTCCAGGTCGAATTGATCAGATAGGAAGAAGTCCATAAGATCCCCGTAGGGTATCACAAGCATGTACGACTTCATCGCAAGAGTTTTCGGCCGTTGAACAGCACAAGCACTAACACGTATGGCGAATCGATTGTCCCGCGCGGTGTTTATGTAGCCGCCGCGGCGGCACCAAAGATGGCGTCGCTGGCGGCGAATTCGAAGTTCTGAGTTGATTTGCGCGGTTTTCTACAAGAATAAAGCCGATCCAGCGAATTTTTAGCCCTGAAATTAATTTCAAGAATTTTTTCTCTATGAAAAATTGCCATTTAAAGGGTTTTTCCGGATTTAAAGGTAGATAATCCCGGAAGGGGTGCCCAACATGACCTTCATGGGATGCGGGGGCGTGGGGGGCATCATAAAAAAATGTTGGTGGGTCTACGGACCTAGAGGGGTGGGGCATTTTCGTGAAAAAACTGCAAAAAAACGTGATTTTTGACTTGAAAAAAAATATTTTTTTTCGTCTTTACTAAATGATTGTAATTTCGTCAGAAACGGGTAGATCATCCAATTCCACACCGAATCGTTTTTTTGCGAGAAAAAAACGAAGCATTTTTCATGGAGATATCGGCGCTTCTAAGAATCGGCCGCTAGCTCGCTTACGAAAGGTCATAGGTCAAACTCTCAAGAGACAAAAAGATGCGAAATTCACTCAGCTTTCCAACGCCACCGAGAAATCCGAAATCGGTTCTGCCGTTTAGCCGCAATCGCCGATTTAGTGAAAAAATTTCGATTCTCGGGGTCACCGGGGTCAAACCCAGACCCAGTTATATCCTCAAAAGTTGCCTTTTAGGCCCAATAACCCACCATAAAAATTTCAGCGAAATCGGTCCAGCCGTTCAAAAGTTATGATTTTCCGTGGTTTCCGACCACTGTGCGTCGGTTATTCTCGCCCGCACAAGTCGTTGGTTTCCATTTCACGGCGCAACACTATCGATCGTCGATGGGATGAGGTCAACTGCGATATATAGGCTTAGACCATCTTCCTCGAGGGTCTGCGACGAGGCCTATGCCAGGCGCGATATCGGAGGCCTTCCGGGAATTTCACTTGACGCGACGTCAAGGTTTGTGACTTCGTTTCTTTACGTTCAGCTTACGAGCATTCTCCATTCTTGTAATATATGTCCCACGGGGGCGACGGTCTGGCAATTCGAGGAATCTGCTCAAAAAATCACTTGAGCCCACCTAAGCTCATTTCTCACGACTATGGAGCGCACCGAGGAGGGACCGGATTGCTCGGCTAGTCCCCCACCCGGATACTGGCCGTTTCCCCCCCATTGGCAATCACGGAATCCGCCAACTCGCAGGATCCACAGGATCGCGACGGTCACGATAGCAGTGGCGTTCCTAGGAGGATGGCGCCCGGGGCGAGAACTGAAAATGGCGCCCCTTTCTCCCTTCGAAGTTCTCTGCCCAAAGTACCTCTAAGCCGAGACTTATTCCCCACAACTATGAAGCTCATTCCATTCTATCCTTAGCTTTTATTCGTTGAGGCAAGAAGTATACCCACAAACTATAAGAAAAAACAATGACTAGTCGCACCACCGCAGCTATCACGAAAGCACACGCCTACCTTTTTTACTCGCGAAATTCTCAATGACAAGGCTGAAATCGATATTTTCAGCCTGGGAGTTCTTTATCGATAGAATTGCCAAGTTACTCAAGCGTGGAGCCGACTTGGTGGATCGTAAATATGCCTTAATCAATTTGAAAAGGAAAAGGAACGCTCGCAGCTGGCAACACTGACGGCGGCGGTTAGGGAGATTCCCAACAGGATAGAAGTGTTGAGAACACTGTCCGTTGATTTAAATTTCACGGTCAACCGCAAGAGTGGGAGACATCCTGACTTGCACTCGTGGACTTCCTCTTGTCTCTCGACTGCTTACATGTGAGACAAAATGACGCAACCGCGATCGTTCGATCAGGAACTCCTCAGGGTTAATGTCGTCGTTGTTGATTTCCCGAGTAAATTCGACAGCCCACAAGTTATTTGGCTCTAGAAACGCGAACTTTGACGCGAGTCTCCGGAAATTATGGAATCTTGCAGCTATCTCCCGTGCGATCCCGTCCTCGCGAAGTTCATCCTCAAGGGAGAGTGCCATATCTTCCTGTCCTTCGCTGAGTGTTGAGATCCTTCTCCTCCTTCCGTGTCGTTTCTCCCGTTCTATCCCGAATTTCGCACATAGATCATTGGCATAAGAAATCGCATCGACGATCATTTTCCATCGATTCTCGTCGAGGATCCCATTAAGCATTGGGGGCGCCCCAGAGCTTCCTCTCTCCGCTACTGCACGATAGGATGAGAAGGATGCTCTCTCCTGTTCATTGATAATCGCTCCGCGATCGCTTTTCGGTCTGATATTTCCGAGAAATTCACGTCGACTGGTGGGTATTTCTGTGGCTGGAATCAGATCCAGACCAGAGATGGAGAACCCCGTTGGCGCTCGACCATTACCATAGCACGTCTCACTGAGGAAACTCCGACGGTGTGGAAACCTGACAAAACCATAGAACACGCAGCCAGCTCTTCCATTCGATCAGCGGACATAACCTGTCGTCCATCCTACCTTTTCGGGTTCCGTCACTGGAAGTAGCATTTCCTGGAAAAGTTCAGAGGAGGATTTGCCAGTCTCGGGCTGGGACGAAGTTCCGCGATACCCAAGACTGTCCCCAAAGCGTGCTGTTCCCGCCGGTTAGTTTTCCATCACGAGGTCGCGCTTCTAGGGGGACATGAGATCCTAACGAATAGTGTGTCGGACATTGGTTTTCGGGACAGTGATACCGTCCGGCGCGCTGAGTTCTTGCTTCTATTCGGGGAAGCCAGTGAATTCTCAGAGCAGAGCTTAACAATGACTTCCGAGAGGATGCGAGAACAATGGTGACTCGTGAGACTTCATTGAAAGAGCTTCACCGAGTCAAGCACGTTCCTGGAGTACCAACCCTCCGATTGCACGGCTCTAATAAAGCGGGAGGAGAGTAAGCTGGAATCCACTTCCTCTCTGTTGAAGTGTTCGACTTCAACCGTGGCTCTCAGCGGTCACTGTTGTCGCGAGAAAGATAAGTGCTTTCGGAAAAATGGTTGTTCACTTCAAGCGTATCCTCAAAAATATCAGGTCTGAAGAAGTCAACGCGGAGTGAGATTCTCCCCCAGCGGCTAGTCCGGGGAGTTTCCGCTGAGCGAAGGGACAAAGTGTCCATTTCAAGCCTGCGCGTTCCAGCTGCCTGACATCTCTCACGGCATTTTCAGAAAGCTCCTCGAGCTCCGGATATTTTCGCCTGTACTTGATATGCACGAGAAGACAAGACCACGACGTCGACGACGATTGCACTTGTACTCTCTGTGGCAAGACGTGTGAGACATACCACCTGTACAACTGCCACCAGGCGGACAAATTTGACTGGGAGCTCGAGAGGGCCTAACTACCGTATTTTCAAACATGTATACACTGATAATTGTGATATAGAAAACTAACTACTCCTAAACATAGGAATGAAAGTCTTTCAATCGATATTTTCGCCTGTGTACCACTGACCCCCATCTATCACTAATATCAATGATGGAACCATGGAAACAAGGTGTTTATTGCTAGAGTCCGGATTTGAACCTTCTACTCCGCGAGCTCCAGAGCTTGAAAGCGGATCACCGAGCCAAGTCATCGAAGTCAAAATCATGGGTCGGGAAACTTTCTCCCGAGACTGGATGCTCGGACCCTGATCGGATTCAAACCCCGTTGAAAGGTTCCCTCGTTCCCTCTGATCTGATCTGCTCGAGGGGAGCCCGGTTGCTTCGGTGAAGCATCGGCGATTCCGAATCCCAGAGGGTTCTTGAACTCGACCGAAGAGGGAGCCGGACACCTAAGTCTAATTCGGGGGGGGTGGGGGGGG
>NW_003805488.1:843733-851764 GCF_000255335.2 Galendromus occidentalis | reverse complement strand
CGTCGCTTCCACTAAAGTCACCGATTCTGCCGGTCGTTTCCATCATCGTCGGGCTCTCAGGATTTATCGAAAAGCTGGCGACGCTTGTCAGTCTGACAATCGGCGAGCTTCGCTCAGATACACCTTCCGCTTATCAGAGGGCGACGTCGACGCTTGGCCTGGTTGGCTGCAGAATGGAGGCATCGACTGCCGGATACAAGTAAGCCTTCCGACGATTGAACCTAATCCGACCTCGCCCAAGCTCTTCTTTGCTCAGGATGCTCTTTTGAGGTTTCCGTCCGATCGCGGTTCTGACAGCTGCTATAGTCTCTTGTGGGCTCATTGTTCGGGACCTGCCTCCGCGATGTATCTGTGTCTCATTTTTCAATCGGTTTGGTGAGATTTTTCTCACAGCGATGTCCGCCGGGCGATGGTCAGGACAATTTTTGAGAGGCTTTGAACGACGCCCATCTCATTTTTACGCGCCAGCAGTCCGACTCGGGTCTGCAGTGATGACGACGTTCCGGGAATAGGTTTGGAATGCTTTTGCAGAATGTGGGGAGAAAGACGCTCGACCAGAGGCACAAACATAAAACACCAGAGGAAAGCGAAACCGAAGCAAACTCGAGCAAACGGTCTCGAACTTTTTGTTGGAGAGTCGAGTTCCCTTGGGAATGACAAACTCTTCCCCCACCAGAAGTGGTTCCTCTCGCCGAAGGGACACTCGGCGTCCTCTTCGCAATGAGCGAAGACGACTTCATTGCGGAGCATAAGGAGTTCAAGGCGCTAGTCCATTAAATTATATCCCGATCGATGATGGGGGAGGAATCTGACCGACGAATTCTGGGGATAATCATGTGGCCTCGATCTAGCTTGGGGTGGAGATCAGAGAAATCTCGAAAAGTCGAATGGAAATCCCCTCGGAGAGTTCCATTCGAGTGACGTGGCCATCCCGGAACCTCTCGGGCGATGTGGAGCAGAGCATTCGGTCATTTTCGCTCAAAAAGCGGACGAGTTCTCCGCGCTTTCGCTTTTTCAGCAAAGACACTTTCAGAAAATCCCACCATCCGAAGCATCTGTTGCTCCGGACTATCATCGACAGCGAGGGTTGGAATACAATGGGGGCGCGTCGAAAAGCCCGTCCTCGCAATGGATCTGGGTTGAGAAATGTCGAAGAGAACGTCTACGCTCTGAGCTCGACGATTCACGATCTGACCCTGGACCTCGTTCCCGCTGTGAGGGAAAAATATTTGAATGCCCAAACGCTTCCGGGTGCCAGTGAAAGCGCCTTTTCGTATCAGTTGATTCAAGTTTATATCCCAAGTTTATCCAGGAATCGGGGGCTGCTGCACAGCCGTACGCGCTCCGAAGAGCAGCTCGTCTGCGGTCGGCGTGGTCCACGAGTACCTTGTGGCCACATTGATGTCGTTATAACCCAACTCGATCGGTCCGGCGTGTTCGCTACGACTTCGGAACAAAAGTCCTCAGTCCGGACAAAATGAGCTCCACCTTCTCCGAGAGCCTTCGGGGATACGAAGGAGGACATCGCTGACAGAGCGGAATTGAAGACTGAAGGGTGAAGGCTCTTCTTGGCTTCATGGAGACCCGATGAGCCACGGCTGACAAGTATTACGAGCATCGGATCGGGTTTTCCTGTAGCCTCAGCGAGACTTCCTTGGAAATGATAGGTTATTCGGAGTTGGATTTTCGGTGGGAGAATGATATGCATGAATCGGGGCAGGAACGGTTCTATCAACGACGCGTAGCCCAGCTTGCGATTGTCTTGGGCGGCCCCGTCAGAAACCGAGGAATTAGTCCCGAAGGCGTGTCTCTAGCAGTCTGGCAGCATGCTCGAGCTGGTCATCGCGCGTCTGATAGCCTTCCCGAGCACGTCTCGTTATTGAGTTCGGCGTGAGTTCGAGACAGCAAGAGAACATTACGGCTCGACGATTCGCGGTGTCCCGGAAGTTTCCAGTGTTTATCGCTGGGAACCCAGGAACTTAATTGTGGTAGTAACCCTCAGGTCTCGGTGATCCGATGTCAGCCTGCGAACCTCCGCACGTGGGAACGTTCGCCTAGGGAGCTCGACGAGACCTGATCTACTCCTTCTAGTGATCCGAGAAGCTAGCTCGTGATCCGAGAATCCATTTATTATCCTGATAGATGAACAATGATAAATACATTCCAGATCCATCCCATGGGAATCACTGACCCACAACCCACGCTAGCGAGGACGCCTCGACGAGCCGGCAAATCATGGACAGCGGCAGCAATGCCTACCCGAGCTTCGGCAGGAACCTCAGGACTCGGAACACCCCCACCCTCTCATCTTCCGAAAAATTTTTAAGCTTGAAAAACCTTGCGTGAATCAACGGAGAGGGCCCGCGTGGATCCCCCTCACCCGGAGTGACGGACCATGATATATCGGGTGTCCGGCCTGCGCATCTGCCGACTCGTAGCTTCTCGCTCTGGACAAGTCGCTCGGCTCGACGAACTTCCAGAGTAATAAGTGGGGCCGGAATGCCATCGCGGAAATCTCCTGAAAACCGCGAGATTCTCGAGCCCCCGAATTCCAGGACCGGCTCGAAATGTGGAAGTGTTTGGCAGATGCCCCGGCGCGCGACGGTGGCCCAGTCCAATTGATGATTGATCAGGTCTTTGCTCCAGTCGATAGTTCGTATCGTCTGATTTTGGTACAGCTCCGAAGCAGACATGCGGCCCGCAGCTCGAGTTCAGAGGCCTAGTCAACGAACATCAGGACATGAGTCAGCGTCAAAAACTCTTTGGATTCCGGATCAAGTCCCTGACTCCTTTCCTCCCATTGTTCGCCCTACGCCATGAGGAGCATATCTGGTTTCCTAGAATCCGGCCCCTCAGGAGGCTGAACAGGGTAGCTCTCTGACCCTTAAGATATTGATTGTCCGAGAACGGTCGGCCTGTGATATTAGCTCCTCACAATTATCCAAGCTGAGGATCCGTCCTGGCACCAGAATCTCGGGAGGTAGCTCACATGACATGAGAATATATTGGAGCGTAAATTCTAGCGATGCGGGGCTGCCCACCAGCATCGGTGATGATGAGCGTTTCCCGAGATGGATAGCTAGAACGCAAGGAGTGAGCAGAAGAGACGGGCGAAAAAATCGATTCAGCAGGATATCTGTTCTCGGTATTGAAACCTTAGCCGATTCTCGCTTACCTCACATCTCCCGTATTGAACGAAAGTAACTTTTTGTCTCAGTGCTTGCCCTGCGGCATTCAGAAGAATCGGTCTATGGGGTTCCTTCTCCAGTTGGAGTCTCCGATCTCCGGATTCTTCCTTTCGCCTCTGTGTATCTATCGATGCCGAGGTACGCAGCTCGATTTTCTCGTCCCTCCACTCGCGCCCCGATAAAGCTAGCGGAACCGAAGCGGACCCGAGTCCACGAAGATCGACCACTCCCGTATCGGAACGCTGACATCTCGCGTTTTATGAAAGTAGAGTCCATCTATCTAGATTCAACTCCGCCGTCGGCACGTCTCGGGCGCCTCCCGGAAAGTCGGATCGCACGCCCACCGCATGATATCCGACAAGCCGGAGGCGGAGAATCATCATTCATCCTTTGTACCGCGAGCTCCGCAATATTCAGTCTCCCACGCTTAGGATTAAGATCATTTGTTGACTTTGGACGTTGAATACGTTATTGCGCTCTGTTCTTAACTCCATCCTCAGAGACCGATGCGACGGGGACGCGAACGGATGCGACGTCAGGAGAGAGACTTCTCCGAACAGCCGAATCTGTGTATAGAGAGTTCGAGAGAGGTGCCTATGTTCATGTTGTGCACAATCCCCGCTGAGGTTTGCTCCGGAACTCCAGGTGGGAGTGTACACGGAATATCGTGACGAGCAAGTGAAAGCGCCCGGCCGCCTCACGCGTCACACCGCATCTAAGGCTGCAATTTCACCGCACGAGCTCCCCGGTCTTTGCAGAGCCAGCGACCGTTAGAAATTGTTGAAGGTGCCCTATACCCTTCAGAATTGTCGAAATGTGGAACCGGGAATCCTCGGGAACTCCGGAGAAGTGAAAGACTTCGCAGGGTCACCGCTGATGTTGATCGTTGGGGTTGGATGGGGAGGTTTAAGTACGCTACGTGGACCAATGCCTCTCTATTGTAATATTGTACAGGATGGTAGCAAAATAACGAAGCGTTGTATAGAGAGTGTTTATTGGAGGAGCTGCTCGGACTCATGCAAGCCACTCAGAGCATGCGCATAATAACATGATCACGTATCACGGAGTATCAGAGGGAAAACTCAAAATTACAGTGAGCCCTCGTTTTTCGCGGTCAATTGGTTCCGAGGCCTTCCGCGAAAATCGATTTTCCGCCAACTTGGCTTCGGACCCCTCTAAATGGATGAGCTCCGGTGAATCGATTCTGCACGACTGGAAGGAGAGATTTCGTTCGGAACAGACTAACACCCTGTCGGGCACTAGAGCAAAATGAGTCGGTGCCGCTGCAATTTCTGTTCGGATCTCCTCTGAGGACCCTCTAGACGAAACGAATCACGATCCGAACCAGAGTCGAGAAGCAATGATCCCCGGAGCGCACTTCCCCTGATCGATACCAGCCATTTCGAACTCAACAAGTCTCGATTCCGTGGCCTTCACGATTCCCCTTCATCCTTTTCCTAACCAGGAGTTCGGATAGGGAGATATTGATGGAAGGGCGGGCATCGCTACCTCTAGTACTCTAGTCGGAATCGGAATACGCCCACGAGATGCTCCGGTTCTGCTCGCGGGTCGGCCGCGCGTATTTTCTCCGCAGTATATCCCTCCAGCGGCATGAATCCTGACGTGGGTAAAAAAAGTTCATCCACGTATTACTCCATTGTGACTCACTACGAATGCTGTCGCAGCCAACTCGTCACTTTGTCATCGACAATCATGCCTAAACGTGACTGAAAAGCCAATCCGATCCACAATCGCAGCTCGAGCTCGACTGATTGTCTCTCGGGATTTATCTGGACCGTCTCTTGAATTTATTCACCTCTTGTCCCTGCCTCTTGCCAGTTCATTCAAAAAACTCTCTTCTGTTTTCGCATTCGAATCCCCCCTCTCCCCCGGAGCTATATGACGGAGAAGAGACAGGTCTCGGATTGGCGTACCGCGAACCACCGGTAGACCTTCGCTTCCAGGGTTTCTGCTTCCCTCCATGTCTTTCGTTCTCTCGATCAAGCATATTTTCCTTCCGGATGGCGCCCCCATCAGAACCCGTGGATATCCGAAGGCCTCCATTCGGAATCGCAAGTTGGTCCAGGGGAAATTCCAGATGCGTGTCATGTTCCTGGGCGAATGCACGAATCCGCAATATTCAATCGCTAAACAAATAACTTTTATCACACGATTTCCCGATGTTTCCGGATCGGTTCAGAGGAGTAATCTCGCGATATCTCCCTTGCCGGAAATGCCGTGTTGCAAACATCGATCTTTCTTTGCACCACGCTTGAATATCTCGTCATGGACACAGCGTCTGAGATTCGCGAAGGTGGCGCTCCAGTGATACGACGATCCAATATCTAGTTCGGCAAACACAAATAAATTCTTCCTAGCACAGGCCCCGCGTCTTTTCCTCCGTCCTTTTTTTTCCGACCCGGACTCCCTGACATATGGTGACACAAACAACCATTATTCGAGGCTCGACCCGACTAGAGGGTCCAATGCTTCACAGCGAATTTCCATCGAGTTTCTCCCGCGGAACGCGACACCTCCGAGCGCACCCTGACTTTTGAGAAGTCGACTCTCGACGGGTCACTCGGTGCTGACCCCACATGGGACCCGACGTCGATGGTTCGCGCATGGACCATCCGACTTATCTCATTCAGGCACCTGGTCATTACGAATGACCATTACGGCATCAGTCCCGGAATCTATTCGAGGTCAAGACGTTAATATTCTTCATTCATCCCAACAAGGATTTGGAGTTACTGATTGGGATGATAGGCCTGTCCCGGTTTCTCTTTTCGGCTCAGAAGTCGCTGAATCGGATATTTTGTGCATCGTACCCACGAAATCATCTGAGACATTGGGAGAGAAGCATTCGGCTTTAACGGGGTCCATCGAAGTTTTCTGTGGATTATTCTCAGCAATTCGCAATCGTTCCCTTTCTTTCGCGTCTACGCTCTAAGACCACGAGGCTCTCGGTGCTGGATGAGGATCATGCTGAGATCGGATGTTTGCGTCGAGAGACCTATGCCAGCCGATGCTGAGTCCATTACATTCGAACGTGACTCCTGTGAGAGACGAAGTCAAGTGGATCACAGACCGACACGTCGCGTGCTTTGGCCAGCTACACCGGCCCATTGTCAGACCCATTGATGAAATTCAGCCCTTCCGAGAAACCCGATCGGAAGCTTGGGAAACATCGACGACTTGTCTCTCCGGCATACCTAAAGAAGACCTGCGCTCGATTGAAATGCAAAGCGCTCCTTGGGCATGAGTTCGACTCGATAAACAGCGCTGTCGAACTTCGCTAATCAGCTTAGGTACAGTTGAGATCGTACAAGTCCCTTCGAAACTCGATAGTGGGAGGACCTTTGATCGCGTTCACTAGGAGCGACGAGCGAAGTTTCCGAAACGAGGCATTTTCGACTCACCGGACGTGAGCAGCTACACTGGATGACGATAATATTCCATGCGATTTTCGTCATTCGAAAATCCCCACATCAGATGAGGAATAGATCGTGAACCTAATGGCTGCCCGAGACAGTCGCGACGCAGAGGTTAAAAGCCACCTCAAGGGGAAATCTCAGACGTGAAGCTCCGGCTTCGGATCTTCTGAGTATTAAAAAAAAATCAGGGAATATATCGAACTCGGTCTCGGAATCAGACGCCGCTCACCAGCCCGAGAGGTAGCCCATCCGACACGCAAGATAGGATCTGTTGCCTTCGAATCACGACCACGGGAATTGGCTCCCGATTGGTTACTGTAGACACGCTTCTTCGCAGCGGTATTGACATTGCGAGTCCGTTCGACCGCATCCGGAGCATACCGGTGGAGCCGAATGATATACGGAAAGGCTTGTCCCTCATCTGTCCTCGGACAGACGAGAGTCCGTCCGAAGTCATCGAGAATACAAACGCCCCGTCGAGCAGGAACGAGACTCTGTCAGACCTTATATTCGTCATATCCGGTTCCATGATTCCCCACGGCAAGGGGGGAATCACCGAAGAGGTCCTTGCACGCTAAAAACCCCAGGCCCGTTCCCCGATTCTCAGGACTCTCATCCCGAAGCGCGAGATCCGACTGAGCATCTCCTCCTCACCTCGCAACACGGCTTAGGCCGCACATTCACATCATGTCCCGCACGCGGGCACGCTCCAAAGACGGCACTCGGAGAGCTTGGGTGATTGAAACCTGGTAGCTTGCGACTTGCATCCGGATGAGCTCGTGAGACCCCTGAAGCCGTGGACATCCTTCATCACAGGCTGATTCTCTTCGTCGGTCGGACTCGAGCGTCAAGCGTCAATCCCACAAGGATTATCGAAGCAATGCGCAGTGGATCTTGAGAAGGTTCCAGCTCACCGTCTCCCTCTAGGACAACGGATCGCTGCGAATCGATCCGCTCCGTTCGGGAATCATTAGCGAAAGAAAGGATGGAAGCTTCTGTTGACTTTCCTCGATGATGCTAAGAATAGCGGGTCCGAGCCATTGACTGCGTGCCATAGATTCCTGACGGAGAACGAGTTCTAAGAATATTGGTCTTATCTCCCGCATATCGATTTCCGACTAATTTTCCAGCGGTCCTCCCTGAGGTTTTACCGAGACGCGCCGAAATGCTTACCTTCATTGAGTCGCTGAGATTATTGGGAGAAGCTCTCAAATTCGCTCCTGTGATCGAAATCTGAAGGAATGTTACGTGTCGGGCTGCATAGGTAGATATGTCGTTCATATTCCGACGAGGTCCTCCGCATCCCTGATACGGTCATGAGTAGGGCTGTAAATTATTCGCGGCGATCGCGGGATTCGCGGAAATTTCCGGCTACTCCCCATAGAGTTTCAATGAAGGCCGCGAAT